>NC_056456.1:22727891-22790391 GCF_018296145.1 Oncorhynchus tshawytscha | reverse complement strand
ACTCCCCAAATTCAGGTGTGCCAAGCTTGTAGCGTCATACCAAAGACTCGACGCTGTAACTGCTGTCAAAGGTGCTTCAACAAAGTACTGAGGAAAGGGTCTGAATACTTATGTTCTTATGTTTTTTTTTATTTTTATAAATTTGCAAAAAAAATCTTAAAACCTGTTTTTGCTTTGTCATTATGGGTTATTGTGTGTAGATTAATGAGTGAAAACATCAATTTAATCCATTTTAGAAATCACATAAATATAGCCCTTCGTACATCAGCTGATATCTCAAAGTGCTGTACAGAAACCCAGCCTAAAACCCCAAACAGTAAGCAATGCAGGTGTAGAATAAAGCTGGAACGTAACAAAACATGGAAAAAGTCAAGGGGTCTGAATATTTTCCGAATGCACTGTATATCTAAGAATACATACAGGCTAATGATATACACTATATATGCAAAAGTATGTGGACAACCCTTCAAATGAGTGGATTCGGCTATTTCAGCCACACTGGTTGCTGACAGGTGTATAAAATTGATCACACACCCATGTGTTCTCCGTAGTCAAACATTGGCAGTAGAATGGCCTTATTGAAGAGCCCAGTGACTTTCAACGTGGCACCATCATAGGATGCCACCTTTCCAGCGAGTCAGTTCGTCAAATTTCTGCCCTGCTAGAGCTGCCACAGTCAACTGTAAGTGCTGTTATTTTGAAGTAGAACTGTCTAGGAGTGACAACGGCTCAGCTGCGAAGTGGTAGGTCACACAAGCAGGTAGCGTGTAAAAACCGTCTGTCCTCGGGTTCCAAAATGTCTCTGGAAGCAATGTCAGCACAATAATTGTTTGTCTGGAGCTTCATTAAATCATTTTCCATGGCTAAGCAGCCGCACACAAGCCTAAGATCACCATGCGCAATGCCAAGCGTCGCCTGGCTGGGTGTAAAAGCCATTGGACTCTGGAGCAGTGGAAACGCATTCTTCAGAGTGATGAATCTCCCTTCACTAGTCTGACGGATAAATCTAGGTTTGGCAGATGCCAGGAGAATGCTACCTGCCCCAATGCATAGTGCCAATTGTAAAGTTAGGTGGGCTGCTTTTCAGGCTGTGTCACACCCTGACCATAGTTTGCTTTGTATGTTTCTATGTTTTGTTTGGTCAGGGTGTGATCTGAGTGGGCATTCTATGTTGTGTGTCTAGTTTGTCTGTTTCTGTGTTTGGCCTGATATGGTTCTCAATCAGAGGCAGGTGTTAGTCATTGTCTCTGATTGGGAACCATATTTAGGTAGCCTGTTTGGTGTTGGGTTTTGTGGGTGATTGTTCCTGTGTTAGTGCCACACGGGACTGTTTTCGGGTTTTCACTTTGTTGTTTTGGTTATGTGTTCATGTTCAGTTTTCTAATTAAAAAACCATGGACAACTACCGCGCTGCATTTTGGTCCGCCTCTCCTTCGACACAAGGAAACCGTTACAGGCTGGGCACCTTACTTCCAGTGAAGGGAAATATTTTAATGCTACAGCATACAATGACATTCTAGACAATTCTGTCAATTTGTGTAGACGAAGTGGAGACAGGTTAAAGAAGGATGTTTAAGCCCTGAGACAATTGAGACATGGTTTGTGTATGTCTTCCATTCAGAGGGTAAATGGCCAAGACAAAAGATTTAAGTGCCTTAAACAGGGTATGGTAGTAGGTGCCAGGCATATATACAAGTATGTACGTATATATATATATATATATATATATATACAATCGACCAACATAGCTACTGTAGTATTTCCTCTCCAGTGGCCAGCGTGCCATCCCAGGACTGACCCTCTCCAGTGGCCAGCGTGCCATCCCAGGACTGAACGTCTCCAGTGGCCAGCGTGCCATCCCAGGACTGACCCTCTCCAGTGGCCAGCGTGCCATCCCAGGACTGACCCTCTCCAGTGGCCAGCGTGCCATCCCAGGACTAAATGTCTCCAGTGGCCAGCGTGCCATCCCAGGACTGACCCTCTCCAGTGGCCAGCGTGCCATCCCAGGACTGAACGTCTCCAGTGGCCAGCGTGCCATCCCAGGGCTGACCCTCTCCAGTGGCCAACGTGCCATCCCAGGACTGAACGTCTCCAGTGGCCAGCGTGCCATCCCAGGACTGAACGTCTCCAGTGGCCAGCGTGCCATCCCAGGACTGAACGTCTCCAGTGGCCAGCGTGCCATCCCAGGACTGAACGTCTCCAGTGGCCAACGTGCCATCCCAGGACTGAACGTCTCCAGTGGCCAGCGTGCCATCCCAGGACTGAACGTCTCCAGTGGCCAGCGTGCCATCCCAGGACTGAACGTCTCCAGTGGCCAACGTGCCATCCCAGGACTGAACGTCTCCAGTGGCCAGCGTGCCATCCCAGGACTGAACGTCTCCAGTGGCCAGCGTGCCATCCCAGGGCTGACCCTCTCCAGTGGCCAACGTGCCATCCCAGGACTGAACGTCTCCAGTGGCCAGCGTGCCATCCCAGGGCTGACCCTCTCCAGTGGCCAACGTGCCATCCCAGGACTGAACGTCTCCAGTGGCCAGCGTGCCATCCCAGGACTGAACGTCTCCAGTGGCCAGCGTGCCATCCCAGGACTGACCCTCTCCAGTGGCCAGCGTGCCATCCCAGGACTGAACGTCTCCAGTGGCCAGCGTGCCATCCCAGGACTGACCCTCTCCAGTGGCCAGCGTGCCATCCCAGGACTGACCCTCTCCAGTGGCCAACGTGCCATCCCAGGACTGAACGTCTCCAGTGGCCAGCGTGCCATCCCAGGACTGAACGTCTCCAGTGGCCAGCGTGCCATCCCAGGACTGACCCTCTCCAGTGGCCAGCGTGCCATCCCAGGACTGAACGTCTCCAGTGGCCAGCGTGCCATCCCAGGGCTGACCCTCTCCAGTGGCCAACGTGCCATCCCAGGACTGAACGTCTCCAGTGGCCAGCGTGCCATCCCAGGGCTGACCCTCTCCAGGAAGAAGAGACAGTGGAGGCACCCCCTACAGCAGCTATATGGTAGGGAGGCAGGCAGGCAGGCAGACAGACAGAGACAGGGGTGCAGACTGTAACAGTGTCCTGACCTTTATAGCTAAGTAAATCTTGAACGACCTCTGGTTGATTTAGAGCCCTGTCTGTCATAAAACATCAACATGAGAAGAGCACAAGGAAGGATAAGATTAGTTCAACTCCAGACTTTGAACTTCTTGTCTTCCAGCTGCAATTCTATATCTAATGTACACTAACATACACTAATGTACACACCTAATGTACACCAACGTACAGTATCATGCTGATAAAAAGCCATAGCCTATGTCCCAAAGATTGTGATAAGGGCATAACTCAGAGGCATGTACAGAATGACAGCTGACAACCAAACCCACTGGACTCATTGAATCATCATAAGACAACATCTATTCATAACTCAAAACCAACATATGCATATTAGTAGGTCTGTTAAACCTTATGCAAACATCCAATACAGCAGCCAGGAATCGTTTAACCTTCATCTGTTTCTTTTGCTCTCCATTACAGGCTTGTAGATTTTGAGTTGGGATTTCAAGCATTCGTTACCTCACAACTCCCCATTAACTCAAATAATCCCCTCGCTTACATTATTTCCTATGACACTCAGTAATAACCACTGAATAACCAGGTAGAGTGTGTTATAGTTTGCATAATTAGAGGTAAATAAATTAAAGTACTGTAGCTAAGATAGCAGCGGTATAAAGCACCAGGGTGCCAAGTGTGTCAGTCTATCCTATGCCTATGCATCAGATAACAGCAGCCCCCTATGGGGATAACAGACAAGGAAGAGTCAACAGTGTCCCACTGGTTTCCTCCTGACTTCATATTTACTGGAAAGATTAGTGTGTTGTCATCCTGGAGATGGGAGATACAGGAGCAAACACACAGAGGAATCCCCTTCCTGTTTTATATATCTCTGGCCTGTCAAGTGGATACAGTGGTGGTGCTTCTATAGGAATGGTTTCTCAATAAGACATTCCACTGGCCCAGTGGCGAGGTGACATGCGCTACATGACCAAAAGGATGTGGACACCGGCTCGTCGAACATCTCATTCCAAAATCATGGGAATTAATATGGAGTTGGTCCCCTTTTTGCTGCTATAACAGCCTCCACTCTTCTAGACAGGCTTTCCACTAGATGTTGGAACATTGCTGCGGGGACTTGCTTCTATTCAGCCACAAGATAGAAGTGAGGTCGGGCACTGATGTTGGGTGGTTAGACCTGGCTCGTAGTCAGTTCCAATTCATCCCAAAGGTGTTCGATGGGGTTGAGGTTGGGGCCCTGTGCAGGGCAGTCAAGTTATTCCACACCAATCTCAACAAACCATTTCTGTATGGACCTCGCTTTGTGCACGGGGTATTGTCATGCTGAAACAGGAAAGGGCCTTCTCCAAACTGTTGCCACAAAGTTGGAAGCACAGAATCGTCTACAATGTCATTGTATGATGTAGCATTAAGATTTCCCTTCACTGGAACTAATGGGCCTAGCCCGAACCAAGAAAAATAGCCCCAGACCATTATTCCTCCTCCACCAAACTTTACAGTTGGCACTATGCATTGGGGTAGGTAGCATTCTCCTAGCATCCGCCAAATTCAGATTAATCTGTCGGACTGCCAGATGGTGAAGCGTGAATCATCACTCCAGAGAACACATTTCCATTGCTCCAGAGTCCAATGGCAACGAGCTTTACACCACTCCAGCTAACGATTGGCATTGCGCATGGTGATCTTAGGCTTGTGTGCCGCTGCTCGGCCATGGAAACCCATTTCATGAAGTTCCCGTCGAACAGTTATTGTGCTGCCGTTGCTTCCAGAGGCAGTTTAGAACTCGGTAGTGAGTGTTGCAACCAAGGACAGGCGATTTTTACGCGTTACATGCTTCAGCACTCGGCGGTCCCGTTCTGTGAGCTTCTGTGGCTTGTCACTTCGCGGCTGAGCCGTTGTTGCTCCTAGATGTTTCCACCTCACAATAACAGCACTTTACAGTTGACCTGGGAAGTTCTAGCAGGGTAGAAATCTGACTTATTGGAAAGGTGTCATCCTATGACGGTGCCAAGTTGAAAGTCTTTGAGCTCTTCAGTAAGGCCATTCCACTGCCAATATTTGTCTACGGAGATCGCACGGTGGTGTGCTCAATTTTATACACCTGTCAGCAATGGTTGTGGCTGAAATAGCCGAATCCACTAATTTGAAGGGGTGTCCACATACTTTGAATATATAGTGTATCCACTTGAACTACTTCGTACCCCTGCACAAAGATATTGTATTGCCACTCGTTGTACACTGCTCAAAAAAATAAAGGGAACATTTAAACAACACAATGTAACTCCAAGTCAATCACACTTCTGTGAAATCAAACTGTCCACTTAGGAAGCAACACTGATTGACAATAAATTTCACATGCTGTTGTGCAAATGGAATAGACAACAGGTGGAAATTATAGGCAATTAGCAATACACCCCCAATAAAGGAGTGGTTCTGCAGGTGGTGACCACAGACCACTTCTCAGTTCCTATGCTTCCTGGCTGATGTTTTGGTCACTTTTGAATGCTGGCGGTGCTTTCACTCTAGTGGTAGCATGAGATGGAGTCTACAACCCACACAAGTGGCTCAGGTAGTGCAGCTCATCCAGGATAGAACATCAATGCGAGCTGTGGCAAGAAGGTTTGCTGTGTCTGTCAGCGTAGTGTCCAGAGCATGGAGGCGCTACCAGGAGACAGGCCAGTACATCAGGAGACGTGGAGGAGGCCATAGGAGGGCAACAACCCAGCAGCAGGACCGCTACCTCCGCCTTTGTGCAAGGAGAGGCAGGAGGAGCACTGCCAGAGCCCTGCAAAATGACCTCCAACAGGCCACAAATGTGCATGTGTCTGCTCAAACGGTCAGAAACAGACTCCATGAGGGTGGTATGAGGGCCCGACGTCCACAGGTGGGGGTTGTGCTTACAGCCCAACACCGTGCAGGACGTTTGCCAGAGAACACCAAGATTGGCAAATTCGCCACTGGCGCCCTGTGCTCTTCACAGAAGAAAGCAGGTTCACACTGAGCACGTGACAGACGTGACAGAGTCTGGAGACGCCGTGGAGAACGTTCTGCTGCCTGCAACATCCTCCAGCATGAGCGGTTTGGCGGTGGGTCAGTCATGGTGTGGGGTGGCATTTCTTTGGGGGGACGCACAGCCCTCCATGTGCTCGCCAGAGGTAGCCTGACTGCCATTAGGTATCGAGATGAGATCCTCAGACCCCTTGTGAGACCATATCCTGGTGCGGTTGGCCCTGGGTTCCTCCTAATGCAAGACAATGCTAGACCTCATGTGGCTGGAGTGTGTCAGCAGTTCCTGGAAGAGGAAGGCATTGATGCTATGGACTGGCCCGCCCGCCCGTTCCCCATACCCGAATCCAATTGAGCACATCTGGGACATCATGTCTCTCTCCATCCACCAACGCCACGTGCACCACAGACTGTCCAGGAGTTGGCGGATGCTTTAGTCCAGGTCTGGGAGGAGATCCCTCAGGATCCGCCACCTCATCAGGAGCATGTCCAGGTGTTGTAGGGAGGTCATACAGGCATGTGGAGGCCACACACACTACTGAGCCTCATTTTGACTTGTTTTAAGGACATTCCATCAAAGTTGGATCAGCCTGTAATGTGGTTTTCCACTTTAATTTTGAGTGTGACTCCAAATCCAGACCTCCATGGGTTGATAAATTTGATTTCCATTGATCATTTTTGCGTGATTTTGTTGTCAGCACATTCAACTATGTAAAGAAAAAAGTACTTAATAAGAATATTTAATTCATTCAGATCTGGGATGTGTTATTTTAGTGTTCCCTTTATTTTTTTGAGCAGTGTATATAGCTTCATTCATGTGTGTTTAATTTATCATGTGTTCTTCTTTTCCTATTTAACTCAACATTGTTGGGAAAGAGCTTGTAAAGTAAGCATTTCACTGTAAGGTCTACATCTGTTGTATCCGGCGCATGAGACAAAACAGTTTTATTTGATTAGAGGTGAAGGGTCAATCATCAAAAAGTTCAAACAGGCCCATGGTAAAATGAGTTTACTCTGTCATCATGGATTCTTCTTTGTAGTTTTCGGTTCTGGCGACTATGCGGGTGAATAGCCCTGAACAGCCTGTTTCCATAGCATACTATTTTACCCATAGCAGTGGTCCCTCGTAACCCTGGGGGGTTACGAGGAATGACAGCCGGCGCCAGCTGAGCCTGTGACTCATGTATGGCAGGGACATCACTCCCTGAAGTAGTTAGTGTAATAAGCCAACTACCCGCTACCCAGTAACTCTAAGTAGAAATAGAAAAGTAGAAATGTTGAGATAGACAGGGCTATTACTTGGCACCGGTGTCTTTAAAGTTTCTTCAGCACCTCAAGACTTTTTCGCAGCTGTTCTTAAAAGAGCTGGTTCTGACTGATGCTATACTTCTTGTCAACACATCTATAAGCAGTGCATTACCTAATCAGCTTTACGTTGTCCCTAGACAGACTCTCATAGACAGCACTGCATTGAAATGACTGTTTCTTCATTTAATCCATTTGCATGTTAAGCTTTGAGCTGGCACAAAGCACTGTGTTTTCTAGTCAAACAACATTGTAGAACTCTGAAAACACATTGTAGTGGACTTTATCGAACCTAAGTCCTCCTTAACCATGCATTGTGTTCCTGTGTTGGGGTATGAGTGCGAAGTTTACTCTGCCTTGTAAAAGACTCAACAACAATAGCCCACTTACAAGACACTTCCCTCTAAACCAACTCATGTCCCAGTGGCAGACTTATCACACAGATTAGTGCTGTTAATTAGAGGTATTATCATCCAATTACTGGGGAATATCCCATCAAGACTTTATTCAGCGACTTAAGGAAAGAGTAGCAACAGACTGGTGTTGTAAATTTACCTTCCATTCAGAAACAACAGGTCTATTTAGCCTACAGTCAACTCTGCCAATACAGAATGTGTAGTGGTAATACTCCAGTCATTTACCCATGGCTTAGAGGTGACTAACTGCCTTGGCGAACTGCTTTGACTGTTTACATTAGAGTGAGCAAAGATTTACCTTTACTTCATATGCGTTTTACTGATCCTGTCTGTTGTAACCTTAGAGGAGTGATTGTGAAGCATTAACATTGCCGTTAACATGAAGTATGTTTCTGTCATAATGTTAGAACACAACTAGTGAATGAACTTGACTCTCCCTTTAAGACCTAAAGCTGCCCACAAGGAACCATAGACTGCTCTCTCTCTCTCTCTAGCGCTCTCTCTCTAGCTCTCTTTCTCTCTCTCTAGCTCTCTCTTTCTCTCTAGCTCTCTCTCTCTTTCTCTAGCTCTCTCTCTCTTTCTCTCTCTCTAGCTCTCTCTCTCTCTCTTTCTTTCTTTCTTTCTTTCTAGCTCTCTCTCTCTCTCTTTCTCTCTCTCTAGCTCTCTTTCTTTCTAGCTCTCTCTCTCTAGCTCTCTCTCTATTTTATCTCTCTCTCTCTCTAGCTCTCTCTCTCTCTCTCTCTAGCTCTCTCTCTCTTCAGCAGAGCCATGACGTCTGAACGTCACGCACAGTTGGCCAAGTACAGCCACAGTCAGCAGTGGGGGGTCATCTCCCCCAACCCTCTCACCCTCATCCCCCCAACCCCACCGATCTCCATTTGTCATCTCCCCCTTTCAAGATAGGAAAATAGGTGGATACTACGTTAAGAACCCCCCTTTCTCTCCCTCCTACCTCTACCTATACGAAGCAATCCCTCAGCAACTTTGACCACCCCCTCCCATTCCCCTCCACTGCTCTCCCCTACCCCCGTCCCCATCACCACACACAAAACCCTCAGTGTTCCCCCTGGGGCCAACTGGAGATGAAAGGTGGTGTGTTGAAGGGGCCAGGGAGGAGAAGATGAAATGTCTCTGATAATTGTGGGAGCATCTCAGCCTTCATTGCGGGGCCCAATCAAAGGCCTTCGTTGTCTGGAACCTGTCTCTCGTGGGTGGCTGTGTGGTTTGGCAGGGGGTGGCTGAGGGTGACAAGGGGTGGCAGGTTCATGCTCCTGTGTATGTGGGGAGTGGCAGACAGTAGGTTAATATAACATAACACTGCCCTGGCCTGGCCTGGTTAACTTGAACTCTGGATAGAAGCTAAAGTTAGGTAAAGGTTTTGCAATGCGTTGTTTTCTATTGTATTTCACATAGACTGAAAATAATACTTCCATTTTCGATATTGTTTTACTAAAGTAAGTGTGAAAACATTATTATCATCATCATATGCCTGTGTTTGTTGAGTTGAACAAGAACACAACTACTCAATGGGGGGCAGGTAGCCTAGCGGTTAAGAGCATTGTTCCAGTAACCGAAAGGTTCTTGGTTCAAATCCCAGATCTGTCAATGAGCCCTTAACCCTAATTGCTCTGGATAAGAGCATCTGCTAAATGACTAAATTGGAAATGTATTCACAACTCCATCTCTTCTATCACATTAGTTTATTATCAAAACAGCTACTATTTAATTGATCATCAATCTGATTTCAAAGGGTGATTTTTTGAACCTACAGTAGGCTACTTCCACCACTGACAGCCTGATCAAACGTACAGACGGGCATCTCCTTGAAAAAACACTGTCTTGCTTCTTAGTGCCCCCATGTGGACAGTGATAGTAAATCACAAGTTGGCTGAATAACAGAAATGTAAGTAGTTATTGCTTGCATACAAACATTTCATAAAATTGTATGGAAAAATCCCATGCCAAAAAATGTGTTGGCTACAATAGCCTAGTGTGATAACTTCATACTAGGCATCAACACTGTGTGGGATGTGGGTGTGTGTGGGCAGCCAAATTGCAAACTTTTAATTTCATCACAATAGCTGTAAAGCATTAGGAGGCAGCTAATGTAAATCAGTCGCAACTTTGTGAGAGAGAGATTAGGAAGGTAACTTTGGCGCACTCCCACATGGAGGTTTTAGGTTTCTCTGGTGGCTTTGACTTAATGTCTCATTGCACACATAGCGGATGACAGTAATCCTGTACATGAACACACACCGTAGCAGTCTCACCTCGCCTTGTTATTGAAACACACCCCGCTCTAAACCAACATAACGTCATTCTCCAATCTCTTAAGCATTCATGGAAATGAAAGCAATTTATCGAAACTGTAATTATGGGATTAGCTAGGCAGAGAAGAGGACTCGGAAGACATTGACAACTGCGCTAGCTAGGGTTTAGTAAAGATGCTGGCTTCTACGGGCTGCTTTTCCTCCTGTAATTACTCTGGAGAACAATAAGAGTTTCTTTTTTGCACTTGTTTGAAATAGTTGTTTCTTTTTTTGAGAGTTCGTATACCTGAAAAAGGTGATTATTGAGGTGAAAAACACCTGCACACCTGTGTAAAAGATAGTAAATACAAGGTGATTAGCCGTAATATTAGGATAATGATAGGTGGTGTATAGGAGAGATTGGCTGTTTGATCAGCTGATTGACCTGCCTAAACCTCTTAACTGGTTCAAACGGCCCTTTCTGTAGGCAACTCAAACTCGCGATGAGTCAGACATCTCTGGCACCACCACGATCGGAAACAGAAAAGGACACAACACCATATGGAATATGTCAAACACTCTCCCTTCCCTTTTCTCCAAACAGAGATCCCCTGACTGACCAAATCCTTTTCCGATGAACCACCTTGGGTTGGATCGATGTTGTAAAAAGGCCATGGTGGAGAGCAGACCCTTAATTGAATGAGATGTACCAGGAGCGATATGCTGAGTGCCAGAGGAAGAGGAGGATGCTAGTAGGGGGAGGTAGGGTAGGGGGTCCAAGTCAAATTCCCACGTGAAGGTGTAAATTACCATTGGTACAGACAGGCAATGCAATAGAGCAATTACCGAACACAGCAGGGAAGGCCTGTCCTATTGATCGGTCTGTGGAGATGTTTGTAAACTAGCAATAATGGCCCCCACATTCTATACTCCCCCATCAGGACAAGCTTTGACCTCCAAAAGCAATTTCTATAGATCTGCCTTGACTTGGAGCCCCCACTTCCTGGGTCCAGAGCCACTCAGGCTCCAAGACTAGCCGTAACCCGACCCTCAGCCACAGCTCCTCTAATGCACCAGTTATGGATTGGTTGGGTGTCTGGCCTGCAACCTCTTGACATGCTGGGCAGGGGGGTAAATGATACAGGCTCTGTGACGTTCATTTAACCATATAGGCACATTTAATCTGGCCTCCTGCCCCCAAACCCTCAGCCCCCACCTCCAGCCTAGTGGTCACTCCTTCTCCACTTTGACCCCCACACACTTCACACTCAGGGGGTATTAAGCGTGTTTAGCCACTGGTCAATCCTAATCTGATTGACCCCATCCTGTCCTCTCCTTGCTTATTGGGGTAAGATTGAGTGATGATTTCCCATGGTTTTAGACTGACCATACCTCAGATTGCTATATACAGGCCCATAGCCAGTCAGTCAACCTCTCTCTGGGCAAGGCCCCAGTCATAAAACCCACGAGGAAAGAAGACTCAGGCTCACTGTTGGGTTGGTAAACACCTACAACCTACCAGGCAAGGTCCCAAATGGCACTGACCCTGTCCCCTATATAGTCTACTATATAGCACATAGGGCTCTGGTCAAAAGTAGTGCACTATATAGGGAATAGGCTACCATTTAGACGCAAAAACCCTGACTTTGGGGCTCCATCCTTTTGGGACCTTCCAGAACCTTCAGCAGGAGTACGAGGTGAAGTTCCACAGGAAGTTTTTTGGAACCCTGCCTCCTTTCCAACTTATTTATCACTAGTTCATTAGCATCTGATAACACTTACATGAATTTTAGGGATTGTTTCGCTTTTTTTCCTGGATGTGCCTTTATTTACCTCGACATCAGAAAGACAATATGTGTTGAATTCAAGGTTTGGCCATGGATCTAAGCGGCGGCAAGGAGAAAAATTACTTTCAGTGATCATCTTGTAGTAATTTCACCAAATTACTGTAACAGGTTTCTGCTGAATGGGCAGTGTTCCTTGGCTGGATTGTTCTAGTTATGTTAACAAGCACACACACTTTCCCTTGCCTCAGCCTGCCGCACCATCTGGAGAGCACCCATAATTAGGGCGTTTGGGAGTGAGAAACACTTTAGAGTTAGTGGACACATTTTGCCTCTAGATGGCAACGGAGGCTGCTATTTCCAGCAGTCTCATTTTGAATACCTTGATTCTAGAGGAATTGCTAATCATTGGTTTGGCTGTTGGGAAAACATAGAAATTCTGATCACTCACCATGTCATATGAAACGTTCTCCTGGTTTAACTATACTGAACAAAAAATATAAAGGCAACATGTAAAGTGTTGGTCCCATGTTTCATGAGCTGAAATAAAAGATTCCAGAATTGTCCATACGCACAAAAAGCTTACTCTCAAATTTTGTGCACAAATTTGTTCACATCCCTGTTAGTGAGCATTTCTTCTTTGCCAAGATAATCCATCTACCTGACTGGTGTGGCATATCAAGAAGCTGATTAAACAGCATGATCATTACACAGGTGCAGCTTGTGCTGGGGACAATAAAAGGCCACTCTAAAATGTGCAGGTTTGTCACACAACACATTGCCACAGTTGTCTGAAGTGAAGTGTGCAATTGGCATGCTGACGGCAGGAATGTCCACCAGAGTTGTTGCCAGATAATGTACTGTTAATTTCTCTTCCATAAGCCACTGCCAACATTGTTTTAGAGAATTTGGCAGTACGTCCAACTGGCCTTGTAACCACAGACCACGTTTATGCCGTTGTGTGGGGGCGAGCGGTTTGATGTCCATGTTGTGAACAGAGTGCCCCATGGTGGCGGTGGGGTTATGGTATGGGCAGGCATAAGCTACGGACAATGAACACAATTGCATTTTATCAATCGCAATTTGAATGCACAGATACCGTTATGAGATCCTGAGGCCCATTGTCGTGCCATTTAGCCGCCGCCATCACCTCATGTTTCAGTATGAAAATACACGGCCCCATGTTGCAATGATCTGTACACAATTCCTGGAAGCTGAAAATGTCCCAGTTCTTCCATGGCCTGCATACTCACCAGACATGTCACCCATTGAGCATGTTTGGGATGCTCTGGATCGACATGTACGACATGTCTTCCAGTTCCCGCTAATATCCAGCAACTTCACACAGCCATTGAAGAGGAGTGGGACATTCCACAGGCCACAATCAACAGCCTGAACAACTCTATGCGAAGGAAACATGCCACGCTGAATGAGGCAAATGGTCACACCAGATACCGACTGGTTTTCTGATCCACGCCCCTAGCTTTTCTTGAAGGTATCTGTAACCAAACAGATGCACATCTGTACTACCAGTCGTGAAATCCGTAGATTAGGGCCTTAATGAATTAATTTCCTTATATGAACTATAACTCAGGTAAAGCTTTGGAATTGTTGTTGGTTGTGTTTATATTTTTGTTCAGCATAGATGTTTTCAATGTTAATTCATATTCAGGACCTAAAGAGAGTAATGAGCAACGAGTACAGTGAGTGATGAGATCTGTGAAGAGGCGGCACACTTCTGATTTACAATCATTTAATTAATGTCAAATGTAGTTTACAAACGGGAAAGACACGTACCATTTTCAAGAATATACAAGACACAAATTATTTGACACAATCATCTTGTGCAATTTGTCATCTTTGGGGCAGGTTGAAATAAATCTCCAGTTGAAGGAACCACAAAGTGAGAGAAGACCTTAACCCTTAACAGTGTTGTGAAGCAGATTCACACAACTTGTCTTGACACACAAGTGCAGTCAGCTCAAACATCCTATTACGGGTTCAAAGGTGCCCCACACATACTGTTGCACAGCTCTAAGTGTTCATTTGCCTATGCATGGTTACCTGTACACGTGACTAAAGTGAAACTAGAACACAAACCTATACACACACACGTACTGTATGAATGAACAGAGGTATTGAGGGGGGGGGGGATCTGTGTAACAATGTGGAATTGTTCTACGGATCCTTTGAAGTTCTACGAGCCTGTGATCATCCCTTCAAACAGGTTGCTCCAGAACATTCCTTTTACAGGAACAATAATACTGTACTAAAGATGTTGTATACTGCTTTTATGAAAACAAATCTGCTGTAGGTCTACATTGCAGCCATCCCTATGACTCAAATAATCCTTGTAAAATAGCATCTAAATCCACAATGTAGGGAGATGATCAAGGACAAGCTTAAACAGAAACCCACCCCCCCCGCAATAAACACTAAACTGGAGACAGTTCTGAAGACGCTAGTCCGTGAAGAAAATGGATGTGAATGGAAACCAGAAGGTCTGGACTGAAATAAATATCCAACGCTTTGCATGTGATTAAAGCCATCATCTATTGTTCCCCTTCACTGAAAATGTAACATTTCTGTTCTGTACATGTGTTAATACACAGGGGTTAAAGCAACAAAATAATCCCATGACTGAAACTTCAGTCGATGTCAGAACGACTGTCTGGGGCCACTTAACCTCCACTTTCATGTAAAAAAAGTCATGACCATCATGCATTTAGGAAAAGAGGATAATTTCGGAGTTTGACCAATTCCAGTCCTTTTCATTATTGGAGAAAAAATAGAAAGAAAAAAAGAATCCATGGAAATCCGTCCCAGTGTCAGGGAATTTAACCCTGTAGTATATCTGTTGGGTTTCTGTTGGGGGTTTGAATTCAGTCATAAACCTTGAAATTCTTCTTTCTTTTTTGTCAGCTTACATCAATACAGACATCACAGGATACATTGTTTTACAACTACAAAGCACATCACCTTGCTGTGGGGAAGTGTTCAGTAACTGGGCTTGGGCAGTCAGAGTGGGCTGGGACAACATGTCGGCCCACTGCTCCTTCCCTCACAGATGGGAAGGACCTGCCTTGACGAGTTGCCAGGTTGGAAGCCTGGCTAGGTCGCACAATGGAAGCAACACTCAAAAACATTTCTGGAGAAGTATCTTTTGAGGCTTTATCAGAGTGGAGGTTCAAAACAGAAAACCTAAGTGATCAGTAAAGTGATTTAATCAACAGGTAGGCTGGTCAACTGAGGACAAGCAGCGTAGGTGGAGGTTAACTCAACTGTGTTCCCGGTTGTGATTTAGGAAACAGCGGTTCATTTGACCAGCGTTGCAGTTCCGTAACAAATTAAAGCCATCATCTCCCCTCATCTAGTGTTAGAGCGATGTGAACCTTTCCATTAAAACATCAAATCAAAAAACATATACTCCTTGCTTTAGGTTTAAAACTTCGACAGCTTTTACTGTATAGTTGAAGAAAAAATGTACACCATCTAAACCTTGAATTTCTAGTTGAGTAGTTTATTATTATTATTATTGTGACTTAAATCTATTCCTGTACAATGAAATACAACTTCAACCTCAAGACGACAACATTGGTTGAAAAATAGGGCTTTCTTTTTCACATTGATTAAACATCACTCCCTACCCTTCCTCAAAACTCTAACTAAAAACTGGACTTTATTAATATATACTTTTGTGAGTTTGTGTGTGTGTGAGTTTGTGTGTGTGTGCGAGCGCGCATATGTGTGAATGTGTGTAAGCATGTGTGCACATATGTATAGAAGTGTAAGCTCTATGTCATTTACACACAACACTGTAAACTAACATACACTATTATACATGTGCTTGCACTGATTCTTGGAATTTGGTTGACTTCACGATTTAAGACCACAAAAGGAAAAAAAGAGGCTGAAAAGAAGAGGATCCTCTGGATGTTCTGAGGTTGTCAGTTTGGTAGAAAGCTCAGAGTTCATCGTTTTCCTTTCCCCCTTACCAGGCCTTCAAGCAGGGTGCAACGACCGGCGGCCAGCTCAATATCTAGCTTGGCTGTCCTGATGGCTTGGACCAAGATGGGTTTTCTACACACAGCGAGCAGTGATGGTAAAAAGGAGGGGGGGGGGGGTTACATCACCACCTCCTCCTACCTGAACACACCTTTCAGCATGGTGAGACGATGGTGAGGCAAGCAAGGGAGGAGGGCTCCATGAGTGTAAAGCTGGGTTGCCTGAGAGCTAAAGGATGAAAACACATAGAACCAGAAGTGTGAGCCAGGGTGGAGGGGATTTGACTGTGGAGTGGACCACTCACCACTTGAGGGCAGGCAGGCGGTTGGAGGAGCCAGAGAGGGGTGGTTGGTTTATTTGTCATTCTGAGAACACTCAGACATAATGGGCAACTGGGTTCGGTTCTGTTCCCAACCGGGTTGGTTGATCAATCAGTCAGTCCTCCCCTGATCGGAAGAGTCAATCAAGACATCAGTCTTGTCTCTTTAAGCTATGGGGGGGGGCTTTACAAACCCCAAAACACAAACGGTGAGAACAAATGGAAATAAAAAGAGGAAAACATGGAGTGGGGGGGTTGGAGGGGGAGGCCGGTCAGGGAAGGCGTAGTCTTCTTCACAAGTAGACGCGCCTTAGATCTCCTGGCGATGTGATGGTGTTGCATTGTGGGCAAAGTTTCTTATTTCCCTGTGGGAGAGAAAGAGAGAAAAGGGTCATTGTTTAGGTCACAATATGAGCAGTTAAAAGTTTGAGTAAAACAGAATGCTTGTCAAACAACCCTGGTGAAATGCGGTACTTCAACTGACTGACAGTACAGAAATAGTCCTGTAATAGATCAAAACAACCACAACAGTAAAGAACAGGTATAAAACCACATAAGAGTAGCTAACCAAACTATACTGGCATGCAGCCCACATCCAGCCACAGAGTGTGGAGACACATGCATGTATCCGCCAGTCAGACAGACGGCCTATAGTAGAGCACGTGAATCATCAAAGCCTGCTGATCATCCTGTTCCAGGACTCCTGCTCTGTTCTGTTCTGCTCTCTGCCACTTTGAATCATTGCCATCTCCTATAAAGCCGTGTTGTGTGGGTGTAATTAAAAGACAGCGGGTGCAGAAGCTGAGAGAACAGGGCAAGGTACGCTGTGTGGTCTCCTTGCGCTGTGCCAAAATAGGTGGTTGTGGTGGTTAGAGAATGGTGGAAACCTGGTAAACAAGATTTACTAGGATTTACCATCCAAAAACACTCCATTTTCCCGGGATAAATAACTACAAGAAACCGGTCAATTATAATAAATGATTTATACGAACAGCATGGCGTGAAATGGAACTGTTAAATTATATGCGCTGTCTAAATCTGGATCTCAGTATGGAGCCCAGTTCACAATGCATGTAGACCGACAGTATCATCTCATCATGGTAAGTGCTTTTCTTGTGACAGCTAGGCCTATGATACAGTAATTTAAAGACAAAATGCAGGTCTAATTTACCCATCTCTATCTGTCTTTCTGGGGTCACCTTGTTTTTAAAGTTTTTTTAAAACAAGGCACACCTGTTAATTGAAATGCATTCCAGGTGACTACCTCATGAAGCTGGTTGAGAGAATGCCAAGAGTGTGAAAAACTGTCAAGGCAAAGGGTGGCTACTTTGAAGAACCTAAAATATAAGCTCAAACACAAAAGACATGGGACATGTTGACTACCTGCTGTCACTGAACTCTCACGGGTCTCCTGTCACTGGCCCATTAACAGGAAAGAGGGGTACGGGGAAAGTTACTGGAACCACACTGATGTGTGAGGAAGAGGTGTAGCCTACTACCTGTGTGTGTGCTCCGAGCATGAGTTCCAGCACACGGGGACCTGCGGATGTAGAGTCTGACAGCTACTAGCTGACTGACCTGAGATCTATCTGGAATGAATGCAGAGGGCAAATAGTGGGAATTACTGGACTAGGGGGCAGAGTTCATACACTGAGTCCTGACACACTCAAGTGGTGGGCTGGGTTTGCCCTGTGTGTGTGGGTGTGTGTGTAAGTACACAGTGTTACATCTTTCCTCGGGACAAGGGAGCATTCAGCTGTGGGCAAACAGTGGAGTCTCCATGCTGCCAGAACCAGGGGGTCTGGACAACTCTCCCACCTAGAGTCAGGGGGTCTGGACAACTCTCCCACCTAGAGTCAGGGGGTCTGGACAACTCTCCCACCTAGAGAGTCAGAGTCAGGGGGTCTGGACAACTCTCCCCCACCACCTAGAGTCAGGAGGTCTGGACAACTCTCCCACCTAGAGTCAGGGGGCCTGGAAACTCTCCCACCTAGAGTCAGGGGGCCTGGACAACTCTCCCACCTAGAGTCAGGGGGGGGGCCTGGACAACTCTCCCACCTAGAGTCAGGGGGACAACTCTCCCACCTAGAGTCAGGGGGTCTGGACAACTCTCCCACCTGGACAACTCTCCCACCTAGAGTCAGGGGGGGGGGACAACTCTCCCACCTAGAGTCAGGGGGGGGTCCTGGACAACTCTCCCACCTAGAGTCAGGAGGTCTGGACAACTATCCCACCTAGAGTCAGGGGGGGTCTGGACAACTCTCCCACCTAGAGTCAGGAGGTCTGGACAACTATCCCACCTAGAGTCAGGGGGCCTGGACAACTATCCCACCTAGAGTCAGGGGGCCTGGTCAGGGGGCCTGGACAACTCTCCCACCTAGAGTCAGGGGCCTGGACAACTCTCCCACCTAGAGTCAGGGGGCCTGGACAACTCTCCCACCTAGAGTCAGGGGGTCTGGACAACTCTCCCACCCAGAGTCATGGGGCCTGGACAACTCTCCCACCGAGAGTCAGGGGGTCTGGAAAACTCTCCCACCGGAGCAGGGGCAGCTGGGGGGCCCAGGTAGCCCTGAACAGCTCTCTCCCCCCGGAGCAAAGAGGATTTGTAGCTCCCAACAGGTCTGCTCATGTGGAGCCCAAAGATGACCAGGCTAAGTAAAGGGGCGGAGGGGCCTTGAGTGGAGGTGGTCTCCGTAACAGTAACATGCACTCAGAGAAACTGTTAGGGAGTCTTGGACCAAGCCCAAACTGATAAGCTCTCTTGTTATGTCTTAACAGCCTTCAGGTTAATTTCAAAAGTGAATAAAGATCACTCTGAACTTAAATTAGTGCCTAACCACCTTGCAGACAGACAGACGAGCTACCATACCGTATCGTCTTTGTATATTGTTGTACACCTCAGCCAGACTGCTTGAATTTCCACTAAGAACCCCCCCTCCTCCACCCTGGCTCCAATGAGAACCAGGTTCTCCATCTCTCCCCTCTTTACACAAAGAAATTACGGCCTTTCTTGCATTTCTTCATATAAAATAAAGGAGTTACCTGATCTTAATGAGCCTGGTGTACGGTGTGGGCTTCTCACATTGCACGCCAGCTGCCGCGCTCTATTAAATCCTAAAAAAATGCCCGACGGTAACTAGATTACATGCATTTCCTTTGATGAAGACGCGGGGAGCCCTGCCGCGCAACGCTTTTATTGCTGTCTTCGGGCAACATTTTAATGCCCACATTAGGAACAAGCTGCTGCAGCAGGCACACATTTCTTAACCAACCCTCCGTGTTCCCCTTCTCAGCCCTTCTCCCTCCACCGCCTTTGTCTTTCACACACAGGGCTTTGTGATAATAAAAAAAACACAGCAGCGTATTTAATATATTGTATATTGGTGAAGGAGAGAGGAGGGCTAAACTGTGGCTGGGAAGCATTTTCTTATGAATTGCTTCCGTGTGTAGAAGCAAAAAGTGTTAGTGGACAAAGCCATCCGGTTTCCCTGGTGAGAGAGAGCAGCTAAAAACAGGAGAGGAGGAGAGAGCAGAGGGCATAGTGCACCAGGAACAACAAATGCTCCCCAAAACAAAGGCTACAGCAGTGGTCCTGGAGGTTTCTCTGCCGGGCTGGGCATACCGTACTGGGCCTGCTTTTCCAAGAGCATCTTAAGGCTAAGTTCATCGTCAGAACCTTCGTAGGAACATCGTTAAATCTCGGGGCGGTTTTCCAAAACCATCGTTAAAGTTGTAGTTGAAAATGCTGGTTATTTAGCGCCTGCCCCAGACCAGTTAAGAACAGCTCAGTGTGTTTTTAGATGCCTTTTGACTCTCCCACATAACTTTATACACAGAACATCTCCACTAAACATACAATCAAGCTGTTTACTTTCTCTCTGGAACTGCCGATAACTTGGAAACGAAGTTGACTACAAACACAACGTTGCCAATGTCTTTGCAACTGAGCAAGCAAAGGATAAAAAGATGAAAACCGAGATGAACGCATAAACATTTAAAAATAGGCCTGAAGGCTACATAGGACTTTATATTTCAAATCATATTGAAATAAATGTCATGTTCAGACAATTAGAGTTTTATTGTAGGCTAAACTGTCTTGAATTTGCTTCAATACATTTAAATACGTGCAATGACGTGCCAAATGAATCTGATTTAGTGCATTATTATAGGGTAAGCATTAGAATAAGCTGCATGACTATTTGCAGCTGTAGGTGGTAATATCTCTAGGAGCTGATCCGTCGTCAGTATTGTGGAATAATTAGAATGTTAAGGTAAAATTTGAAGGGAGAAAGCTGATCTGAGAGCAGCATGCTCTTTCTTTCGATCCCAACAGTATCAACTCATGCTTCAACGACGCACTTAGTGACCGCTCTCTCTGCATGGTGTTTTGGGAAACTCATGTTACATCTTCAGCTGTTGTAGGAAAGATGCATCGTTAAAAAACATTAGTAAGCCTAAGTTCCACTGCTATTGGGAAACCGGGCACTGTACAATAAAGGTTGAGGAGACCTGCCCAGGGGTTGAGGGGTTAGGTGGGACTCACTACTGTGTTGGTAAAGAGAGTAGAGGAGAGGTACCTACACTGTTCCTACACACCTGTGGTCAGATGCAGCACAATTGTCTATTGTCATTATGCAAAGCTTCCACTGGATAATCACTCAGCTACATTAGAAAAAAAGAAACAAAACAAACATACTCAAGAGTGTGTGGATGTGTGTGGACCTAGGGAGATATAATTCAGATGAAACAAGTAGACCTCTTTATTTCAGAGTTTAACTACCGATTTAGGGGGACCATTTTGTTTTACCATGTCCCTGTTGGAATGTGTGAGTGAGTGAGTGAGTGAGTGAGTGAGTGAGTGAGTGAGTGAGTGAGTGAGAGAGAGAGAGAGAGAGAGAGAAAGTTCAGTCACTATGAAACCAGTGGCTGTAATGTGATGAAGTAGTGTTGCCATGCAACAGCAGTGTTGCGATGTGTTGTGGAGGCTGGGTTGGCATTGGGTTCTCACCAGAGTCCTGAGCCAGCATTCCTCACAGTGGACGTGCCAGCACTGGATGGAGGTGAGGGGCATCGTGTACGAGTCCTGCCACATAGGGGGGAGAGAGGGAAAGAGAGAGCATTAATATGAGATTACAGGAGAACTGTGCGGACTGACACAAATAGACAAACGCTGGTCGCAGGCACACACGGTACAACACTGGGCAGGCCCTGACGAACGACGCCACCAAACCAAAGCACAGGCATGGAAGAGGGGGGTGGCCAGCCCAGCCGGGTGAGCGGGCAGGCAGGCAGAGGGGCGAGGGAGGGTGGGTGGGAAGGGAGCACAGAGAGCCTTACCCTCCGGAGTGGGAGCAGCCGTTTAATCCCGCCGCCGGCCATAACGTAGCCTCTATACAAACAGTAAATGCTGAGCGGGGGGAGGGGCTTTGAACAGCTCTCAGCAACCCGCCTCTCATTGGGCGCTGTTACCGCGAGGGCCCGCCCTGATTGGCCCAGATTCTTGTCTTCAGCCCTGTCTGTTTGGAATCTCTTCCTCTGTAGGGAAGTACAGAGGGGGCACCGCTGAGCACTAGAATGTGGCGGACTACAAAGCATGGAAAGAAACAGGTACGGACGGACTGGACACATGCATTCACACACAACCTGGGCGGCACTAGGCACTGGAGAGGAAGACCCACTAAAGTTTCTGTTGCAGCTCGTGTGATGTGTTTGAGACTTGTAGCAGGCTCTGAGCAAAATAATCAGCACCATGTACCATGTCCAACACATGTCATAGATTATAATTTTACAAGCCAGAACGTTGTTTCTATGAAATGCATTGAAACAGAACAGAGAACACTGAACGTGAAGATGATGTGATGTGAAATCCAATGCATCCATTTAGTGCCCAGTTCCTTAAAGCAACAGCAGGTGGTGGTAGAGATCCACTGATAAGGACCCTGCTGACTCAGTATGCCTGTATGGTTCTTTAACAAGTGTTCAGAGAACACAAACAGATCGCAAAACAAACTCCTGTAGAGAAAGATACTCAACTCTACTGCCTTACAAGCACAAGCCATTTTGTCTTTCAAAATGAGTGATGAGGTGTTAGCAGTCAAATATGACTCTTCACCACCTTGGCTGGTGGGTTAGACTTTCAGGATATTGCAGAGGCTATTTCCTCACCCATCTTAAAAAAAATAAAATCGAAATCCCGTCAACAAGGAACCGTGTCCGTCAGAGCAGAAGAGGAAAAGCGTCTTCACTCCTCAGCCTGGCTGAGTGAGATTTGTGATGGGAGGAGACGACAGCAATGACAAATGAGCTTTACGATGGTCGCTGGAGGGCAGGAGTGATCAATATGCATCTCTTCCCCTCTCCTCTCAGTCACCCCGGGGCTGGGACGACCTTTAGGAGGGACAGGCGTCAGTAATTGCTTGCTTTTCACAGAGTCAAGAGTCGTGGGGCCCGGGCCAGGGAGAAGGAGCTGCCAAAGCTGAGGAATCTGGCTTCTTCACTCTTCACTCATTCTCAAGGTGAGACTAGAAGATGGTGGGGTGGGGGTGTGTGTGGCTATGAGTGACAATGGAGGAAGTACAACCACAACACACACTCACACTTCGGAAAGGGCTGCTCAGGTATGTGGTGTTCTGTTCTTAATCCATATCATCTGATTCTCTCACATAGACCAGGGGAGCGGATGTCCGAGCAGTCATTAGGGACAGGACAGAATCAAATCTCCAGGAACCGGATGCATTGATGGATGTCAAATCACCGTGATGACGTCAATAACCAAAGACAAAAGTTTGCTTATTGATCCCCACCAAATGATAATGAACCATCAGTTGAAATGGTCAGAAAGTTGCCAGATGGTAATAAGCCATCCTGCAGCTGGGGATTCAGAACTATATGACAGTTGGTGCAACAGAATCTCTCTGACACACACAAACACAATCAATCAATCAGGTGGAGGAGAGATGGCTGACTTTCAGGCCATGCAGGAATCACTTCAACCACCAGACAATATGTCAATACAAAGCCCATGCCTGTAAACTGCAACGCTGCATCCTAAATGGTACCCCATATACCCTATGGGCCCTAGTCAAAAGTAGTGCACTATATAGGGAATAGGGTGTCAATTAGGTCCCTAGCCAAAAGTAGTGCGGTATATAGGGGATAGGGTGTCATTTGTGACATACCCAAAAGTTGTTTAAGTAGTGGATAGGCAGGTTGCTTGGGTTCAAACACTCTGATATGGCAGACATGCTTAGAGACTGAGAGAAAAGCACACGGATGGACAGAGTGAAGGTAAAGGACTATGTTGGTTGCTTACCATGCAGATGAGACACTTATATCTGTCCCCTCGAAGGATCTGTTTCTCCAGTTCCCGGATACGAGCCTTTAGTGCTTCAAATGTGGTGGCTTTCGAGCCCTCTGTGATCCTGCAACAAATGGGAAGAGGCTTGGGTCAGGTCACAGTGACACTCAAAGAGAAAGGATCCTCACCATTACATCACGGAATCCCTTGTTTTGCCTCTATGGTAGCAGCACTGCAGGAATCCAGAGGCCATTTTAATACGTAAATCACTCTTAATCTTTGTCCTCAGTCCCAGGATCTGATTGCTTTGAGTTATTTCTCGCTGGCAAGCTTTTTATTCAGCCCTTCCTTGTCAGGACACTGAGCTGTCTTTATACTGTACATGACACATCCCCATTTAACATCTGTCTATCGGTCTGTATCCTCCCAGGTCCTATCCCTACACTGACTGACCCAGGATGTACAGCTCCCTCCCCTCCTCACCTCTCAGGCCCTCCACTAAATATCCCCTGATTAATGCCCCTGCCTGGAGAATGTACGTTTAACACTGTCCTGCAGCATATGAACGAGCAATAACTAAGTCAATATGTCCGCCAGTGATTGGCCGGGACACGGCGCTGGCCAGATGTTTATGGTGATCCGCTCATTTTCCAGCCAGATGGAGTGCTGATCTACAGTATTGATTTACCATTGGACCAGCTCTCAGCGGGAGACACGCAGCAAGGCACAGCGCTCCCCCACTCCGATACTGGCCATTCGGAGGGCCCAGTGCCTTGGCTATCTATAGCTTAATTTATTATACTCCTGGCCCTGTGTGGTTCTTCAATAAGGAGTGGATTGCCCAGAGGAACACAGAGACAGTACAGGAGTTGCGCTAGACTGACCACTGTCAACACAACGTAGTTCAACTTACCTAGCCCGATAGCTACACTGAATAAAGCATTGTTTTTGTCTTTGTATTTAGATATACACACACCAATGCTGTTTTCTCATCGGAAGTTAGCATCATTTGAGTTAAGCTGAATGTGACTTCAAGAGCTTAAAATGTTCCTATGTCTGGTGTTAGTCCATTACAATACACTTGGTGACTCGAGTCAACTTGAAACTCTTGTTTGACTGGACAGAGACCTTGGCCAAGGATAGCCAGAGAAGAGAGACCAGGCCAGTCATTCTCTCCTGTGACTCCAATCTGCAACACCATGGCCATAAAGCTTTAAAATCTCCTCTTATTAGCAGGGTGCTTGTAAAAAGGCATTTAGCCTTGATTAGCGTGCTTGCTTATAAAGAAGGCCCAGTAGCGCTGTCCTCCGTAGCCTGGTGTTTTCCCTTTAACAGCATCATAAATCCCTGTGGTGGTTTACTCAACCAACACTGTCATTGGGCGGCACTGAGTAAAACTTTTCCCTATAAAAGACCAACCCTCGTCTCCTCTCTCGCTCTCAGGCACGACGTGGTTTGACGATGAATATTAATTTAGCCGGTGATTTATAAGAAACCACATTCTAAAAGTTACTTAATTCCCTCGTGCAATAAAAGGGGGTTTTAATCTTTCTTTATGTAGAGGCCTGAGCCATTGGAGCGATGGGATGGCCGATAGACTGTGGGTTTTTGTGTGCCCCTAGTTTACTACGCTCTAGGCCTGGGGACTGGATGATCTCACCATTTGATGATTGTATCAGGTGGTCCAGCCCCAACCCCAGGCAGACAGGCCAGCTGGACATCAGGCATTAGTAAACTGGATTTCACCATCTATTAGTATCTGTACACCACTTTCCCCATACAGTGCCTCCAGAAAGTTCTCACATCCCTTTCCTTTTTCCACATTTTGTTGTATTACAAAGTGGGATTCAAAGTGATATAATTTAACTATTTTTTGTCCACATTCTACACAAAATGAATGTAAAAACGAAAGAAAAATGTTTAAAACATTCAAAATCAAAAATAAAACATCTTCATTAGATAAGTATTCAACCCCCGGAGTCAATGCATGTTAGAGTCACCTTTGGCAGTGATGACAGCTGTGTGTGTTTCTGGGTTAGTCTCTAAGAGCTTTGCACAACTAGATTGTACAATACTTGCACATTATTCTTGAAATTCTTCAAGCTGTCAAGTTGGTTGTTGATCATTGCTAGACAGCCATTTTCACGTCGTGCCAAAGATTTTAAGATGTTTTAAGTCAAAACTGTAACTAGGACACTCAGGAACATTCAATGTCATCTTGGTAAGCAACTCCTGTGTATATTTGGCCTTGTGTTTTAAGCTATTGTCCTGCTGAAATGTGAATTTGTCTCCTAGTGTCTGTTGGAAAGCAGACTGAACAAGGTTTTTCTCTACTATAATTTATAACACTGCAGTTCAAAAATCCATGTTAAGACAGCAGCTTAAAATATACCAAACAACCTTTGCTAAACCAGAAATTGTGTCTGAAGATCAGTTAAGTTATTGGTTGAGGCATGTTATGCTAAGGGAAAATACAAGTAAAGCAAACATTGTGGGCATAAAACAGGGCCGTGAATCAGGCCTGGGCTGAGGTTTGTGACCACAGTGGGACTCTGTAGTGGCCTTGAGTACACATACAATCTTACAAGACTTACAATGTAACCTGAAATACTACCTCATGCAAAGTTTCCCACGCTGCTACACCGTCTATAGCGGGGACAATACAGGTAGGGCTGGGGAGTATCCATATTTTCACATCGTCACACTGTTTCAGAACCATACTGGGGTATACGCTATTACCGGAAGTGCACACAAGGGGCGCTATTTTGTTGTTTTTGCTGCAACTAAAAAGTTTGCTCTTGACATCTAGCCACTTAGCTAGCAAGTTTGCAAGCCAAATGCATAGCTGGAGCCCTGAGCTGCTTATAATTTATGACATCTTAGATTTCTTATAATTATACTTAACTTCTATGCAGTGGCGAATTGAAAATCACACCTTCTTGGAGGACTACAAAGAAAGTGGGGTTGTGTTCAGAAAGGCACAACAGAAAACTCAAATATTATGTAGTACTATTTTAAAAGTTCTCCCCACTGAACATACAAGCGTACCTAGTTAAAAATGTAAAAAAGGAGTCTGGAACCAAAGAACAATTCATATATGTCATCTCAGTTGAGATGCTCCCCTCTCACTGCCACAGGCTGGAAAGATCCAGAAATATAAAAAGAGAGCGAGAAAGAAAGAGCGAGGGAGAACTTGTCCTTCTTCCCCATTAAGTGTCCTGTGTTCAGTCTGAACGTTTGCGGGAGGCGGTGGAGATTGTGCCGTGTGCCCATTTCTCATTTCATTAGCCGGGCTTGCCAGGCTCCCTGGGCCACTGCACCCCTGCAATCCATCTCCATCAGCCCGTTATCTTAATCTAGCGTCCATCTATATCCTCGCCTTTCATCTCTCAGGCAGGGAGGGAGGCAGGCAGGGAGGGCCTCCTGAGCACATTACTGGCTGGTGTAATTTCAGTTAGATTCAGGAGAGAGGGAGGAGGAGGAAAAGAGAGACCAAGGGGACTGACAACCTTTTAGAATGGGGAATAATCCACAACCATTCACACATTTACCTTCAGAAAGTATTCACACTCCTCACCTTTGTCCACATTTTGTTGCGTTACAAAATAAAAATGGATTTAATAGTCATTTTTGTGAACGATCTACACAAAATACTCAGTAATGTCAAAGTGGAAGAAATATTTTAACATTTGTAAAGATAAGTATTCAAACCAAGTCAATACATGCTAGAATCACCTTTGGCAGCGATTACAGCTGTGAGTCTAACTAAAGCTTTCCACTGCTAGAAAACCATTTTCAGGTCTTGCCATAGTTAGTTTGAACTTAAATATGTTTGAAAATCTAACTCAGCCACTCAAGCACATTCACGTCTTCTTGGCAAGTAACTACAGTGTAGATTTGGCCTTGTGTTTTAGGTTAATGTCCTGCTGAAAGGTTAATGAATTAATCTCAGTGTCTGGTGGAAAGCAGACCGAAGGGTTTCCTCCAGGATTTAGCGACATTCTGTTCATTTTTTATTCTGAAAAACTGCCCAGTCTTTAACAATTACAAGCATACCCAAAACATGATTCAGCTACCACTATGCTTGAAAATATGGAGAGCAGTACTCAGTAATGTGTTGTATTGGATTTGCACCAAACATAACGCTTTGTATTCAGAGAAAAAAGTTAATTTCTTTGCCACATTTTTTGCAGTATTACCTTAATGCCTTATTGCAAACAGGATGCATGTTTTGGAATATTGTTATTCTGTACAGGCTTCCTTCTTTTCACTCTGTCAATTAGGTTAGTATTGTGGAGAAACTACAATGTTGTTAACTGAGGATGGATCTTCTCCTATCACAGCCATTAAACTGTGTAATGGTTTTAAAGTCACCATTGGCCTCATGGTGAAATCCATGAGCCGTTTCAGTCCTCTCTCTGGCAACTGAGTTAGGAAGGACGCCTGTATCTTGTAGTGACTGGGTGTATTGATACACCATCCAAAGTGTAATTAATAACTCCACCATGCTCAAAGGGTTATTCAATGTGTTTTTTTCTTTCTTTTTTAAATCTACCAATAGGTGCCCTTCTTTGCGAACCATTGGAAAACCTCCCTGGTGTTTGTGGTTGAATTTCACTGCTCAACTGAGGGACCTTAAAAATAATTGTATGTGTATGGTACAGAGCAGAGATAGTCATTACAAAATCATGGTAAACACTATTATTGCACAGAGAGTGAGTCCATGCAACTTATGCGAATTGTTAAGGACATTTTCACTTTTGAACTTCTTTAGGCTTGTCATAACAAAGGGATTGAACACTTACTGACTCAAGACATTTCAGCTTTTAATCTGTACTTGATTTGTAAAATGATAGAAGAACATCATTCCACTTTGACATTATGGGGTCGTGTGTGTAATCCCTTAAGGCAATGTCCACGCCAGCGCGTGAATCTAATCAGCGTAATAAAAAGTCACAAAAAGAAATTAGGCGAACTATTCACATTTTTGCAACCAGGAAATGGCAGAGTGATTTCTGCATTGTGCATCTTTAACTAAACTGACACCAGATAAAACATTGAAGTCACAATTGATTTCTTCAGCTCCAGCCATTGTGTGTGAGGAAGGCCTCAGATGGCTATAGGGGGAGGGCTTCTCTCTCTCTCACAGGGTCCGAGGGGGGAGATGGGGAGAAGCAGAGGAGGACGGAGGAGGTGGGGTAGAGTCATCACTTAGAAATTGAGGACAGATTCAATTACTTGCAAAGCTACACGGAAATCTCTGCCATTGTTTCATGTTGAGCATGACATTTTGCAGCAATCACATTGGCGGCATTGGAGAGGTCATTTATCTTCTTGGGAACGAGTGGGGTTGGAGACGACCCCAATGCCAAGAGATCATTACCCATCTGGGATGAGATCAGAGATTTCACTACCGCCACACACACACACACACACACACACACAATGCATCAGCATAACGAAAGGAGACAAACCTCATTTTCATTTGAGAACGAGGGCTGAGAAAGTCCCTACAAATACATGCATTTTGCAAACAGCAAGGAGGGAATTTCAGCCTCGTTCTTCTGAAATCATTCAATCCCTTATTTGGTCTCCTTAAAGGGATTCTCAGATTAAACCTATTTCTTTTGTATCAGGAAATTGCCCATAAAACTGTCACACTGCATGCCCATTTCTTTACTTATAGATTTTGGCACAATAATCCTTAGAATGCCAACAGAAAGATCCAAATGGAATAACAAGCGGCAGGTAGCCTAGTTAGAGCATTGGGCCAGTAACCGAAAGGTTGCTAGATCAAATCCCCGAGCTGACAAGGTAAAAATCTGTGGTTCTGCGCCTGAACAAGGCAGTTAAACCCACTGTTCCTAGGCTGTTATTATTGTAAATAATAATTTGTTCTTAACTGACTTGCCTGGTTAAATAAAAAATAATGTAATTAAATGATTTATTTGTATTTGAATAAAAAATGTGTTTCAATAAACTCTCTCTTTCCCTTCTGTGACAATACTAATAATACGGTCTTGTTCCTCCCACTAAGCCAGTGGTTCCAAAACCCTTTATAGTCCGTACCACTTCAAACATTCAACCTCCAGCTACGTATCCCCGCTAGCACCAGGGTCAGCGCACTCTCCAATGTTGTTTTTGCCATCATTGTAAACCTGCCACACACACTATACGATACATTTATTAAAACATAAGAATGTGTGAGCTGTCACAACCCGGCTTGTGGGAAGTGACAAGGAGCTCTTATAGGACCTGGGCACAAATAATAATAAATCATTTTGCTCTATATTTAACCATTTTACATCTAAATCCTTATTTGTTCATCAAAAATGGTGAATAACTCACGACAGGTTAATGATAAAGATGCACACAACTCTGCAATGTTGAGTTGTATTGGAGAGTCTCTCCATCTTAAATAATTCTGTGCCTGTATGTAGTTTTCATAATAGTGAGGGTCGAGAATCCAAATAGCTACATGGTTGCAAAGGGCATCAGTGACTTACCAGCATGATTTGCTAAGGTAAGAAACTCTGGCACTGGCTTCTGATTAAATTCAATTTTCCCAGAACCGCTTGTTGCAATTTCGATGAGGCTCTTGTTCACATATCGATAAATGGACTGGAAGCAGGGGATAAAAGGGATAACGAATCCAGTTGTTTTTGTCGTCCGTTTCAGAAAAGTACCTGCGTAATTGCACACCCAGCTCACTCAGTTGCTTCGCTATATTACATTTGACATTGTCCGTAAGCTTGAGTTCATTTGCACACAAAAAAAATCTAACAATGATGGAAAGACCTGTGTGTTGTCCTTGTTAATGCAGCCAAAAAAAAAGAGCTCTTAATCATAGACTCAATTTTGCCCCCACATTGAATATAGTTTTGGAGATTCCCTGTTATCCTAGATTCAGATCATTCAGGCGAGAAAAAACATCACCCAAGATAGGCCAGTCGTGTGAGAAACTCGTCATCATGCAAGCGGTCAGACAAGTGAAAATTATGGTCAGTAAAGAAAACTAAGCTTGTTTCTCAATTTAAAAAACGTGTCAATACTTTGCCCCTTGATAACCAGAGCTCTTCTGTATGTTGTAAAAGCGTTTCATGGTCGCTGCCCACATCATTGCATAATGCAGAAAATACACGAGCGTTCAGGGGCCTTGCCAACTTGTTATGGCTGCAATCCCCCTATCGGGATAAGTGTCATCAACAACTGCTGAATAGCATAGCGCTACATTCAATCAATATTACTACAAATACTTATATTCATGAAATCACAAGTGCAATATAGGAAAACACAGCTTAGCCTTTTGTTAATCCACCTGTCGTGTCAGATTTAGAAAATATTCTTTACAGCGAAAGCTATCCAAGCGTTTGTGTAAGTTTATCGATCACACGACAAAACATTAAGTACACTTGGCATCAGGAAGCTTGGTCACAAAAATCAGAAAAGCAATCAAATAAATCTTTATCTTTGATGATCTTCGGATGTTTTCACTCACGAGACTCCCAGTTACACAACAAATGTTCCTTTTGTTCCATAAAGATTATTTTTATATCCAAAATACCTCCGTTTGTTTGTCACGTTATATTCAGAAATCCACAGGAAAAAGCGGTCACAACAACACAGACGAAAATTCCAAATAGTTTTCATAATGTCCACAGGAACATGTCAAACGTTTTTTTAAATAATCAATCCTCAGGTTGTTTTTAAAATATATAATCGATAATATATCAACCAGAAATGTCTTTCACAGTAGGAGAGGGAAAAGCAATACCTATCCAAACTCTGTTGCGCGAGCAAAACTCATGTGACCACTTGACGCGATGTTATCGTTCTGGCTCATTTTTCAAAATAAAAGCCTGAAACTATGTCTGAAGACTGTTGACACCTTGAGGAAGCGATAGGAAAAGGAATCTGGTTCATATCCCTTTAAATCCAGCAAAGGGAGGCTATGGAACATTGAGTTTTCAAAATAGAAGCCACTTCCTGTTTTGATTTTCCTCAGGGTTTCACCTGCAATATCAGTTCTGTTATACTCACAGAAAATATTTTGACAGTTTTGGAAACGGTAGTGTTTTCTATCCAATACTAATAATAATATGCATATATTAGCAACTGAGACTGAGGAGCTGGCTGTTTACAATGGGCACATTTTCATCCAAGCTACTCAATACTGCCCCAGCAGTCATAAAAAGTTAACAAAGTTAACCATTTTCACTGTAGTGTCCAAAACATCTTTCAAGCTGTCAGGCATTTCCTTGGCAGCAAGAGCCTCTCTGTGGATGCTGCAGTGTACCCAAGTAGCGTCATGAGCAACTACTTGCATGCGCGTTACCACTCCACTATGTCTCCCTGTCATGGCTTTTACGCAATCAGTACAGACACCAACACATCTTGACCACCAAATTCCATTTGATGTCACAAAGCTGTCCAGTACTTTAAAAATATTCTCTCCTGTTGTCCTGGTTTCCAGTGGTTTGCAGAAGAGGATGTCTTCCTTAATAGACCCCCCATAAACGTAACAGATATATACCAGGAGTTGTACCAGGCCTGCCATGTCATCCAGCTGTAACGCATAGAATTCACTGGCTTTTATGCGAAGCAGTAATTGTTTCAAAACATCTCCTGCCATGTCACTGATGCATCATGAAACAATGTTGTTTGATGAAGGCATTGTCTGGATAGTTTTTTTTTTACATTTCCCCCCATCATTGTCCTAGCCAAATCTGTGGCAGCAGGAAGAATTAAGTCCTCCACAATAGTATTGGGCATGTCTGCAGTAGCTACTCTGTAGTTCACCATATAAGACGCTTCTAAATCATGGTATCTGTTGCTTTTATATATGTCTTACTACTCAAAATACGTATTTATTCTTGCTCAAAAAACTCCTGTGGCTTATTTTTCAAATGATCATGTTTTGTTTCTAAATGTCTGTGCAACAGCGAAGGTTTCCCGTCAGAGTAATGGTTAATGTGATTGGATGTTAATTATTTGACTAGGCTACCTGTATTTGACATTGTGTTGTTATTTCGCTGAACACTAGATGGTTTAATTTTATTTGAAACGAGGCTGCTCAGGCGAGAGAGAAAAACTTGCCCAAATGCATAGCTCCGTTGGAAAATATAAATGTACAGTTTGAAAATGATTGATCCCCACCAAATGATTATGAACCATCAGTTGAAATGGTCAGAAAAACCCCTCCAGTTTGAGAATACCTGAAGTAAGCCAACAGACACTAAGGAGGAATGGTTAAAAACTATAATTCCCAGAACAACCCTCTCTCTATGATGAATGACATCATTCCCCTCCGGCGTATAATAAAATATCCTCCAAACATCCCCTGGAACCTGATCAAATAAGGATTTTTCTAAACTGGGTGGGTCGAGCCCTGAAAGCTGATCGGCTGTCAGCAGTGGTATATCAAATCAAAGTTTATTTGTCACGTGCGCCGAATACAACAGTGAAATGCTTACTTACAGTGAAATGCTAACCAATAGTGTGGAGGGAAAAAGTGTGTGTGTAGGTAAGTAAACAAATAAAACAACAGTAAAAATACATTTGAAATAAAAGTAGCAAGGCTATATACAGACACCGGTTAGTCAGGATTATTGAGGTAGTATGTACATGTGGGTATGGTTAATGTGACTGTACATATATGATGAACAGATAGTAGCAGTAGCGTAAAAAGAGGAGTTGCCGGGTGGTGGGACACAATGCAGATAGCCCGGTTAGCCAATGTGCGGGAGCACTGGTTGGTCGGGCCAATTGAGGTAGTATGTACATGAATGTATAGTTAAAGTGACTATGCATATAAGATAAACAGAGAATAGCAGCAGCGTAAAAGAGGGGTTGGGGGGGGCACACAATGCAAATAGTCCGGGTAACCATTTGGTTACCTGTTCAGGAGTCTTATGGCTTGGGGGTAAAAACTGTTAAGAAGCTTTTTTGTCCTAGACTTGGCACTCCAGTACCGCTTGCCATGCGGTAGTAGAGAGAACAATCTATGACTGGGGTGGCTAGGGTCTTTGACAATTTTCAGGACCTTCCCCTGACACCGCCTGGTGTAGAGGTCCTGGATGGCAGGCAGCTTTGCCCCAGTGATGTACTGGGCAGTACGCACTACCCTCTGAAGTGCCTTGCGGTCGGAGGCCGAGTAATTGCCGTACCAGGCAGTGATGCAACCGGTCTGGATGCTCTCGATGTTGCAGCTGTAGAACCTTTTGAGGATCTCAGGACCCATGCCAAATCTGTTTAGTTTCCTGAGGGGGAATAGGCTTTGTCGTGCCCTCTTCATGACTGTCTTGGTGTGTTTGGACCATTCTAGTTTGTTGGTGATGTGGACACCAAGGAACTTGAAGCTCTCAACCTGCTCCACTACAGCCCTGTCTATGAGAATGGGAACGTGCTTCAGGCCTACCACTGTTGTGTCGTCAGCAAACTTAATGATGGTGTTGGGAGTAGTGCCTGGCCATGCAGTCGTGGGTGAACAGGGAGTACAGGAGGGGACTGAGCACACACCCCTGGGGAGCTCCAGTGTTGAGGATCAGCATGGCAGATGTGTTGCTACCTACCCTCACCACCTGGGCGCGGCCCGTCAGGAAGTCCAGGATCCAGTTGCTGAGGGAGGTGTTTAGTCCCAGGTTCCTTAGCTTAGTGATGAGCTTTGAGGGTACTATGGTGTTGAACGCTGAGCTGTAGTCAATGAATAGCATTCTCGCATAGGTGTTCCTTTTGTCTAGGTGGGAAAGGGCAGTGTGGAGTGCAATAGAGATTGCATCATCTGTGGATCTGTTTGGGTGGTATGCAAATTGGAGTGGGTCTAGGGTTTCTGGGATAATGGTGTTGATGTGAGCCATTACCAGCCTTTCAAAGCACTTCATGGCTACGGACGTGAGTGCCACGAGTCTGTAGTCATTTAGGCAGGTTGACTTTGTGTTCTTGGGCACAGGGACTATGGTGGTCTGCTTGAAGCATGTTGGTATTACAGACTCAATCAGGGACATGTTGAAAATGTCAGTGAAGACACACGTCCTGGTAATCCATCTGGCCCCGCAGCCTTGTGAATGTTGACCTGTTTAAAGGTCTTACTCACGTCGGCTACGGAGAGCGTGATCACACAGTCGTCCGGAACAGCTGATGCTCTCATGCATGCCTCAAAGAGAGCATAGAAGTGATTTAGCTCGTCTGGTAGGCTCGTGTCACTGGGCAAGCTCGAGGCTGTGCTTCCCTTTGTAGTCTGTAATAGTTTGCAAGCCCTGCCACATCCAACGAGCATCAGAGCCAGTGTAGTATGATTCAATCTTAGCCCTGTATTGACGTTTGATGGTTCGTCGCAGGGCATAGCGGGATTTCTTGTAAGCTTCCGGGTTAGTGTCCCGCGCCTTAAAAGTGGCAGCTCTACCCTTTAGCTCAGTGCGAATGTTGCCTGTAATCCATGGCTTCTGGTTGGGGTATGTACGTACAGTCACTGTAGGGACGATGTCCTCAATGCACTTATTGATAAAGCCAGTGACTAATGTGGTGTATTCCTCAATGTCATCAGAAGAATCCCGGAACATTTTCCAGTCTGTGATAGCAAAGCAGTCCTGTAGTTTAGCATTTGCTTCATCTGACCACTTTTTTATAGACCGAGTAACTGGTGCTTCCTGCTTTAATTTTAGCTTGTAAGCAGGAATCAGGAGGATAGAGTTGTGGTTGGATTTGCCAAATGGAGGGCGAGGGAGAGCTCTATACGCATCTCTGTGTGTGGAGTACAGGTGATCTAGAGTTTTTTCCCTCTGGTTGCACATTTAACATGTTGATAGAGATTTGATAGAACTGATTTAAGTTTCCCTGCATTAAAGTCTCCGGCCACTAGGAGCGCCACCTCTGGGTGATTGGTTTCCTGTTTGCTTATTTCCTTATACAGCTGACTGAGTGCGGTCTTAGTGCAGGCATCCGTCTGGTAAATATACAGCCACGAAAAGTATAGCTGAGAACTCTCTAGGCAAGTAGTGTGGCCTGCAATTTATCATAATATACTCTACTTTTGGTGAGCAAAATCTAGAGACTTCCTTAGATTTTGTGCACCAGCTGTTGTTATCAGACCGTATACCACGGGTATGACAAAACATGTATTTTTACTGCTCTAATTACATTGGTAACCAGTTCATAATAGCAGTAAGGCACCTCAGGGGTTTGTGGTATATGGCCAATATAGCACGGCTAAGGGCTGTATCCAGGCACTCCACAATGCGTCATACCTAAGAACAGCCCTTAGCCATGGTATATTGGCCATATACCACATCCCCTGAGGTGCCTTATTGCTTAAGTAGAAAACAACGGCAGGGAGGGAGTAAAACAATAAATATCTGGGAATAATACAGTTTCAGCTGGAGAGTTACTGTGACTGTCTGTGGAGGTGTCCCAAACGGCACCCCATTCCCTGTACAGTGCACTACGTTTGACTTTCTTTTTCCCCATAAGGCACAATCAAAAGTAGTGCACTATTTAGGGAATAGGGTGCCAACCAGTGAGTATGTGCTCCAGAGCAGACTGGTTGGTGGAAACATTAAATACACGTGCGTGTGTCACATCTGGAGCAGAGCAGCCGATAGATAAGCTAATAAAGCTGATTCAGGAGGCAGGCAGGAGGCCCTGCTCATGGCTTAGGCATACTCTTCCTTCTGTCTGACAACCAGCGGGAGTGATCTATGGCCTGCCCGCCTAACACACCTAATGCCCCTCTCCACCACATAATGGCACAGAGAGGTGGCTGTCGCGAATGTGTGTGTGTGTGTGTGAGGGAGATGGACCGTGTGTGTATGTGTGTGTAAGAGGGGAGGCAGGGAGCCTCAACAGGGTTACAGCGATGAATCAACCTAAGCTGTCATGCTCCTGGCTTCACCACTTAGGGAGCGCTCACCTGTCTTTCTTCATGCCGACACACACACACCAAAAAAAGAGCAACTCGCTATTCCTACACTCACTTAAGCCTAAACCCCCGACACTGTTATCCTTATGGACACAAGGCTTTCCCTCCCTAACCCTCAGACAGTCACTGTGTTTACATCGGTCTGTCTGCCACACAGACGGATCATAACCACACTGCCCCAGAGGATGTGCTGCTGATGAATTCATCCTCCCACTCCGCACACACACATTCATCCTGGGTACACACACTGTCACCCAGGAAGAGGGGTGGAGGGATAGGGCCAGATACGTGATCACAGTGTACCGATGAGCCCAGATCAGGGTCATTCCCTTTATAGTACACCACTTCTGACCAGGGCCCATAGGGCTCCGGTCAAAAGTAGTGCACTATAAAGGGAATAGGGTGCCATTTGGGACGCATCCCAGATCAATACACCTCAAGCTGCTTTGCTTATGCACCAGTTCAGTTCTCCAGCAGCAGGCTGATATTTAATATGTGGCTAGACCAGCTCTACTCTAAGCTGAGCAACTTCCTCCTGATTGATTCATTTAAATTAAACATTTAGCCTGCCAGGCAGGCAGGGCAGCCCTCCCAAGAGTGTGTAGAAAAGTGTGTGTGTGTGACTACGGGCGCTAAGAGAAAGAGGAAATAAACATGTGTGTGGGGATTTAGAAAACACTTGCTACTCTCGTACTACTAGGCAGTTTAACATGAGCCCTTTACAGGAAGTCAATGATGATGATGGCGGCTGAGGGAGAGTAAGAAACGGAGCCGTTTGGCTGCTTTATTGAAAACAAAACACTCATTTATCTCAGTCAGAGTCAGCAGGGGAAATGGACACTGAGGAAAGGAAATGGCCAAATGAGATGTGCGGAAAGGAGTCAGAAGTAGTCAGTAAGTCAGTCAGTCTCTGAGGCTTGGACAAGTGAAGGCAGCAAGGAAGAGAGAGAGGGATTATGATGGAAGGCAGTGGCAGACTGCAGTTTTGACCTGTGGCCATGTTTAAGATAGGGGTGGGGGGAAACTGAAGCAACTGAGCCAAAATGGGGCGCAAAAGGTGCAAAGGGGGGGAACATGGAATATGCCAAACATGCAGAAGCAAGCAATCAACCAAAATCCCTCTCTCTCTCCACTTGCTGTGCTGCTCTGACCCCAATTACCCATTCAGAGGGGCCGGCCATGCTGCTGCTGGTGGAAATTGTTTTCTGGGCACCGCTTGTCGGGGAATATGGATGAGGACATGGAGATGAAGGGAATTAGAGGGGCTGCCCTTTCACATGAACAGGTTATTCACATTTATCTGCTGCTTGGCAGGGAGGGGCTGGGGAGACTGGAGCTGGGCTTCTACTAGGAGGGGCTGGGGAGACTGGAGCTGGGCTTCTACTAGGAGGGGCTGGGGAGACTGGAGCTGGGCTTCTACTAGGAGGGGCTGGGGAGACTGGAGCTGGGCTTCTACTAGGAGGGGCTGGGGAGACTGGAGCTGGGCTTCTACTAGGAGGGGCTGGGGAGACTGGAGCTGGGCTTCTACTAGGAGGGGCTGGGGAGACTGGAGCTGGGCTTCTACTAGGAGGGGCTGGGGAGACTGGAGCTGGGCTTCTACTAGGAGGGGCTGGGGAGACTGGAGCTGGGCTTCTACTAGGAGGGGCTGGGGAGACTGGAGCTGGGCTTCTACTAGGAGGGGCTGGGGAGACTGGAGCTGGGCTTCTACTAGGAGGGGCTGGGGAGACTGGAGCTGGGCTTCTACTAGGAGGGGCTGGGGAGACTGGAGCTGGGCTTCTACTAGGAGGTCTGCTGCTAGGTAGGGAGGGGCTGGGGAGACTGGAGCTGGGCTTCTACTAGGAGGTCTGCTGCTAGGCAGGGAGGGGCTGGGGAGACTGGAGCTGGGCTTCTACTAGGAGGTCTGCTGCTAGGTAGGGAGGGGCTGGGGAGACTGGAGCTGGGCTTCTACTAGGCGGTCTGATGCTAGGTAGGGAGGGGCTGGGGAGACTGGAGCTGGGCTTCTACTAGGAGGTCTGCTGCTTGGCAGGGAGGGGCTGGGGAGACTGGAGCTGGGCTTCTACTAGGAGGTCTGCTGCTTGGCAGGGAGGGGCTGGGGAGACTGGAGCTGGGCTTCTACTAAGAGGTCTGCTGCTAGGTAGGGAGGGGCTGGGGAGACTGGAGCTGGGCTTCTACTAGGAGGTCTGCTGCTTGGCAGGGAGGGGCTGGGGAGACTGGAGCTGGGCTTCTACTAGGAAGTCTGCTGCTTGGCAGGGAGGGGCTGGGGAGACTGGAGCTGGGCTTCTACTAGGAGGTCTGCTGCTAGGCAGGGAGGGGCTGGGGAGACGAGCTGGGCTTCTACTAGGAGGTCTGCTGCTAGGTAGGTAGCAGGAGGGAGGTAGTGTGTGTGCTTATGTGGTGTGTGTGCTTATTAGGATTCCTGCGTGGTGCTGTGTGTCTGGCCCAGATGGAGCACACGGCTACAGAGAGAGGATCAATACCACGGGAGCCTCTCTGTGATCAGACCAGTGGATGAAGTGAGTCAAAGCAACAGATTCACCGGCTATCTCACCGCAGGAGGAAAAATGACCACACAAAATGCATCATTTATGACCCAACCGGCCGGGCGAAGGAAGGAAAACTAATTTGAGAGTAATAGAAACGAGATAGGAAAGGGCTTGGGCGGGTGTGTGCGCTCTGGGTCTGAGAAGAGGGGAGGACGGGATGGTTCTTACTTCTCTATTTCACTGTTTTTACAGGTCCGGGGCGCGTTGGAGGATGAGCAGGCGGCGTTGGGGTCCTGAGGCAGCTGCTGCTTGCTGCTCTCGCCATTGCTGGTGGAGGGCATCTCTGCAGAGAGAGATGTGGAACTATGACCTTGACATTAAATCAATACGGTCAAAAGATTTCAATATGGTAACCATAAAAACAGAAGATGACATCTTGTTCCAAGCCTCAACTCACCATCACTGGCCCATTTGGAGAACTCTGCCGCTATTCTGTTGGACGGCATTCCACCACTGAAAGAGCAAACAAAACCCAAAGCCGTGAGAAGGAGCGCAACGCCACAGTCAGTAGAGTAGACCAGAGTGGACTTCAGTAGAGTGGTAGGAGTGAGAACCTACTTCAACACCGCCCCGCGCAGGGCCTCCCGTTCTTTGGCTTCTCCTTGGTCCTCTCCGGAGCAGGGAATGATGTCTGCCTCTGTGTACTGGGCCTTGCCGTACTCCAGCGTGTCGTCTCCATCCACGTCCAGGTCGGCGTCGCTGTCGTGGCTCTCCTTCGTGCTACACATGGCAAAGCCTGTTCCTGAGGAGCGGGAGGGGTGCAGAGGGAGGGAGGGGAGAGCGGAGGGGGGCAAGGTCATTGCCTAGGCTCTGTCAGACCATGCAACCGTCCTTAATATTGTAGAGGGAAATACAAATGCGTTTAAACACTGTATATACACTTCACAACCTCTGAAGCAGGCAGTTCTGTCATGTCAGACAGGATGACAGTGTAAAGCAGGGCTCCAACAGTAGCAAGCCCTTCTTCCAGACCCCGTCTCCCTATCGTTCTCTCTACACACGTAGACCAGCAGGGTAAGAAAGATCTGAGCTAGCTATTAAACCTGCTGCTAAAGCAGACTGATTGAAATAGACATGTTGAGATGCTGCAATCTCCCCCTCCCTCCCTGTAAAGTGTTGTTGGCTGTCAGCGGCAGACAGAGGGAGGAGGTTTACTGGGTTGTGTCAGCTGTCTGTCAGCTGCCAGTGGCTGGTTATCTGGTTATGGGAGCGTGGCAGTCTGGGGGGGGCTGGCTGACTGGCGGTAGATCTGACTGGCACCTCTATAAACCCTGTGATGAGCGGCCCACCAGACAAACTCCTGCCTGACTGGCGCTTTCAGCTCCACTTAGGACCTGCCTCTCCCCCTGCCTTGGCTGCCACGGAGACGCACACAGAGCTGGGGGCTGATTGAGTGGTCAGGGACCGAGTGTCTCACCAGTCTAGGACTGGACACTGACAGCTGACGTGTCAGGACAGGAGATGATACATGGCTGTGGTGGGGTACAGACAGACTGGGCTCATGTGGAGACATAGGTAGACCCATGGATATATGTCCTAAAATCAACCCAGCACAGAGACCCAGAAGGCAGGCAGCCTCCTCCCCTCCCTCTGTGAAGAATGGAGGAAGCGGCTGCTGGAGGAGAGGATAAAACTCTGTCCCTGCCCGCCACCAAGGCTAACCCTTTTTACAATGTGCCCATGCTTTTAGTGATCACATAAAAAGGGACCTTTTAAGTTTTATTTGGTCCCTGTGGCTGCGTGGAGCATATGCGAATAATGGCTGTGGTGCATAAATGTCTGTTCAGCTGCTGGTGGCAGAGGCAGTAGTACCAGACAGCTGAGGGGCCCAGCGGGCAGCATGGAAGACTATCCTATCCAGATAGACCACCACCATTCAGGGACTTTGAGATGACTGAAATACTATAGAGCAAGGGATGGGCTAATAATGTGTTTTTCAAGTCCAAGCCTTTGTCTCTCCTACAGCACAGTCAACCACCTGGACCAGGGGGATGCCTCAAAGGCCGCTGGGAAGGAGGGGAGGAATGGCGGCCGGGCCAGGCGGTAAGGTCATAAATTAGATAAACTGCAAATGATGCCCTGCATTTAATTTATCTACTGTGAACGAGTGGCGACACGTAGGAGAGGCTAAAATAAATAAATAGATTGTCCCTCCGTCCCGACCACTAATGGCGGCCGCTGGCCAGGCACATTGGGGAGGAGAAAGTGGCAGAGGGTTGGAAGGAACCTGAAATCACTGTTAATCCAATCAATTGATCAGCGTATGGATCCTGCGGCTAGTTAGCGATGCATGGCTGGGATTGGGGCCAGGAGATGGGAGGGACAGAGGCAGAGCAGCACAGCATTGATTTTTCAAAAGGCTGTGGTGTGGTGGCTCTCTGGCTGAGGAGAGAGAGGCTCTAGATGCTTTCACTGTTCCCGAGCCACCCACTGACAAGGCCGGGGCCACTGTTGCCCTTAAGAAGTGGACTTTCCACTGCTAAGTGTTACTAGGTAGGATTAGCCTTAAACCCAGTGGGACATGGAGAAATATTTCTCTCAAATATACTTCCCCCAACTGGAACCGACAGGTGTGGGCTGCCTACAACTGCTGCATTCGATCCAATTCAATCTCAATTCACCACAGCGGTAAGTGTGGAAGAAGACTATAAAGACAAGTAGGGAAAACAAGATCCCCATCACACTGATAGTTGACTGATAGAAACTAAAACGAGGGGATGCTGTAAAAGCAAGTGGCATGTAGCCGAACCGTCCGGCTGAAATTGGATTGCCCAAAGTCCGACCCGGTTGATGTCCCATGAGCAGAGAGGAGAGGAGGACTACAGCAGTCTGACGTAACGGATAGTGTCCCAAATGCCACTCTATTCACCATTAAAGTGCACTACTTCTTACCAGAGCCCTATGGGCCATGGTGAAAAACTAAATAGGGAATAGGGTGCCATTTAGGACATAAAGATGCTGTTGGGCTGCCCAGCCTGGTCATGCTGCTCGGCTCAGTTCAGGCCCCATCTCTCCCTTTAACCAGTCTTGGCAGGCAATCTAATCTCCCCTGAAAAGGTCAGCGCCACTATAACTGCCTTTCAGTCACATTATGCACGCCGTTGCACGCGCTCCATCTCTCTCTCCGACCCCAGGGGATAGGCTACTCCCTTTTTGCCCCTCCTCCTGGCAGATCATCTAGGATCAATACTAGGGTTGCACATTTTGGGGAATGTTCAGAGGTGGAAACTTTCCATGGGAATTAATGGGAATATATTGGAATTAACGGGAATACATGAGAGTTAACAGAAATATGTAAATGAATATTAATACCATTTAAATGTAGATGTTTTTTTTGCATTGGATACATTTACCATATCAAGACAGAAACATAAACCTTATCATAAGTTTACATAATTGCAAATGATTAAATCCTTCCAATAGAAAAAATTATAATTTAGTTATGAATTGGAACTTTAATTAAATTACTCTTCACTAAAGGGAATATTGAATGATCCCCAATGATCCATCGCATCTCCCAAAAACATTTTCAACATACATCTGTAAAATGTTAGTCTAGAAACTAAAGCTTTGGTTGTCTTCCTCTCAGGCTTCCATGTCTTCTCCCTGGACCTCCTCTTGAACATCAGACTCTGAGGCCTCTTCTTCACTGTCATTTTCCAACCTTGTTGAGGATGGCTCATTGTCAGGCTCAAAAAGCATCAAATTTGCCCAGATGGTCACCAATTTTTCAACCCTTGTATTGGTCTGCCTATAGCGTGCTTTGGTGTGTGTGTTCCCAAACAAGAACCAGTTGCGCTCTGAGGCGGCTGATGTTGGTGGGATTTGGAGGATGATGGAGGCAACAGGGGAAAGAGCCTCAGATCCACAAAGTCCCTTCCACCAGGTGGCTGATGAGATATGCTGGCACGCCTGCCATATTGCATCTCCATCCCAAAGTCCTTGCTTGGAAGTGTACTTCACCAGACTGCCAAGAATCTTGCCCTCATCCAGGCCAAGGTGGCAAGACACAGTAGTGATGACACCATAGGCCTTGATCTCTGCACCATCGCTCTTGCCATCATACTTGGGGTCCAACATGTACGCTGTGGCGTGTATAGGCTTCAGGCAGAAGTATTCACGCTTTTTGATGCATTTCAGTTAGTGCAGTTTCCTCTGCTTGGAGCAACAGTGAAGTGGGCAGGGCAGTACGGATTTATTCTCTTACATCTGCAAGCAGAGTCTGAACATCAGAAAGGATGGCATTGTCTCCCTCAATCCGTGCAATGGCTACTGCTATAGGTTTCAGAAGTTTCAGGCTGCTTACCACTTTCTCCCAAAATACATCATCCAGGAGGATCCACTTGATGGAGCTGTCCACATCAGCAAACTGTGATATGGCCATTTCTTGGAGAGACGACTTTCCCCTCCAGCAGACTGTCAAACAGGATGACAACACCACCCCAACAGGTGTTGCTGAGCAGCTTCAATGTGGTGCTCTTATTCTTCTCACTTTGCTTGGTGAGGTAGATTGCTACTACAACTTGATGACCATTCACATACCTAACCTTTTCCTTGGCTCTCTTGTAGAGTGTATCCATTGTTTTCAGTGCCATGATGTCCTTGAGGAGCAGATTCAATGCATGAGCAGCACAGCCAATGAGTATGATGTGAGTGTAGGACTTCTCCACTTTAGACCAAGCATCCTTCATGTTCACAGCATTTTCTGTCACCAGTGCAAATACCTTCTGTGGTCCAAGGTCAATGATGACTGCCTTCATCTGTTGTCCCTGGCATCTGTGCTCTTGTAGAATACTGGTTGCGGGATGGAGATGAAGTAGTTAATTATACCTTGCCCACAAACATTTGACCACACATCAGAGATGATTGCAATACAGTCTGCTTTCTCTATGATTTGCTTGACCTTCACTTGAACTCTGCATCCAGCAAATGAGTAGATAAAGCATGTCTGGTTGGAGGGGTGTATGCTGGGCAAAGAACATTCAGAAATCTCTTCCAATACACAGTACCGATTAATCGGCCGACTTTTATTTATTTGTAATAATGACAATTACAACAATACTGAATGAACACTTATTTTAACTTAATATAATACATCAATAAAAATCAACTTAGCCTCAAATAAATAATGAAACATGTTCAATTTGGTTTAAATAATGCAAAAACAAAGTGTTGGAGAAGTAAAAGTGCAATATGTGCCATGTAAAAAAGCTAACGTTTGAGTTCCTTGCTCAGAACATATGAAAGTTGGTGGTTCCTTTAAACATGAGACTTCAATATTCCAAGGTAAGAGGTTTTAGGTTGTAGTTAATATAGTATTTATAGGACTATTTCTCTCTATACCATTTGTATTTCATATACCTTTGACTATTGGATGTTCTTATAGGCACTATAGTATTGCCAGTAACAGTACAGCTTCCGTCTCTCTCCTCACCCCTACCTGGGCTCGAACCAGAAACACAGACAGCCACACTCGAAGCATCGTTACCCATGCAGAGCAAGGGGAACAACTACTCTTAAGTCTCAGAGCGAGTGACGTTTGAAATGCTATTAGCGCGCAACCCGCTAACTAGCTAGCCATATCACATCGGTTACACCAGCCATCAGGCTGATAGGCTTGAAGTCATAAACAGCGCTGCGCTTGCGAAGTGCTGCTGGCAAAATGCACGAAAGTGCTGTTTAAATGAATGCTTACGAGCCTGCTGCTGCCTACAAACGCCCAGTCAGACTGCTCTATCAAATCATAGACTTAATTATAACATAACACACAGAAATACGAGCCTTTGGTCATTAATATGGTTGAATCCGGAAACTATCATTTCGAAGAACAAAACATTTATTATTTCAGTGAAATACGGAACCGTTCGGTATTTTATCTAACGGGTGGCATCCCTAAGTCTAAATATTCTTGTTACATTGCACAATGTTATGTCATAATTACGTAAAATTCTGGCAAATTAGTTGGCAATGAGCCAGGCTGCCCAAACTGTTGCATATACCCTGACTCTGCGTGCAAGAGAAGTGACACAATTTCACCTGGTTAATATAACCTGGATTTCTTTTAGCTAATTATGCAGGTTTAAAAATATATACTTCTGTGTATTGATTTTAGGAAAGGCATTGGTGTTTATGGTTAGGTACAGTCGACGATTGTGCTTTTTTCGCAAATGCGCTTTTGTTAAATCATCCCCCAGCGTTGCATCGATTATATGCAATGCAGGACACGCTAGGTAAACTAGTAATGTCATCAACCATGTGTAGTTATAACTAGTGATTATGATTGATTGATTGTTTTTAGAAGATAAGTTTAATGCTAGCTAGCAAATTACCTTGGCTTACTGCATTCGCGTAACAGGCAGTCTCCTCGTGGAGTGCAACGAGAGGCAGGTGGTTATAGTGTTGGACTAGTTAACTGTAAGGTTGCAAGATTGGATCCCCCGAGCTGACAAAATGAGGTGAACCAGTTGCATACAAAGCTCGAGCAGGACATTCATCAGCAATCCTCTTGACTACGTTCCTCCATTGAGTAAAAAAAACACCTGATTCTTTATGCACTTGGCCAAAATGATTCTGCATCTTTGTTGCATTCTTCACATATGATTTGGCACAGTATTTGCAAATGTACACAGCTTTTCCTTCTACATTAGCTGCAGTGAAATGTCTACACACATCAGATAGTGCCCGTGGCATTTTGCTGTAAAGATTAGAAAAACATTTGTAAAAAAATAAATACAATTCCATGTACAAATAAATAGTTAACAGGTTAGATTAAACAACTCCTTTATAATAAATGTTTTAAAATGAAACATGTATGGAAACAGGTGAATTAACACTCCTCAGTTAGCAGGCTCAAGCAAGCTAAAACCCACGGTAGAAAAAACTAACCAGCAGAAATTGTTAACAAGTTAGAAATGATTTTAAACACACTTTGCTGTAGGCTACTCTTTTACGAGTTAACAAAAAATAATGTATGTCATATAAAATATATTCAACCCACCCAGTATCGTAATCAAAATGTATCATAAAGCATGTAGTCCTTGGCTCAGACAATGTAGTAGTGTGGGCTCAAAAGCATCTCATTAGTGTAAGATCTTGAGAATCAGCTGTACATGTGATGGAAGAATGCACTGTGCATGCAGAGGGTTGCAATTCAATTGAATTGGGGATAGTTTAACCAAAATATGCCACAAGACCTATAATTGCCTTGTGTATCCCACAAAAAAGGTTCACTGTTATAAGCTAACATTCTTGATGAATTTAAGCAAAATTCCCGGGCTTAACTTCCCATGGAAAATTCCCGGAAATATACTGGAAAGTTTCTGACCCTTTCCAGCCCTTAACACACACACACACACACACACACACATAGGTGCACCTAAATGGCACCTGTCACTCGCATATCCTCCACACTCATTATCATAACCAATCTTGTGCATCTTATTGACATGAACATGTCAAATACAAGTGTTCTTCCCTGTGTAACACAGACGTGACTGTGACACGGAACACCTATCTCCATATGTCACCACCATCTGGAGATGAGACAGAGACAACGCTAAGGTTCTGAGCGAGTGGCGAGGGAGGGTCAAGGGACCAATCAACATGAGAGACAGTCTGACCAATAACAGCCGGTTGCCATGGTGCTTATAGCCCTTATCAGTCCTCCCCAGTCGGCTCTGGTCATATCCATCATCTCTCTCTGGCATTTACAGGACACGTCTGGAGAGATGATGGGACAGAGATGGCCGCCATCTTTGAAGCCTGTTTACAAAGCAGAGAGTGCCTTCTGTCCCCGCTGTCATCTTCAGTCAGCGGCCCCAAATCCTCTTTCCCAGGATCGGCTCACTTAGCCTTGGTCTTCACTATCAGGCTGCTGGGATCAGATCTGACCCTCTTCCTCAATACATCAGCCTTTAGTGGTTTTCTCTCAGGCCCTCATAAGTCATGTACACAGGAGGACCACGTGAGCGCTGGGCCCCACACGTCTCAAGCAGAAAGTGATCCTGTTCGATTTTCCTCCCTCTCTCTCCTGGTCCTCGACTTTTCTGTGGTGTTTAAACGGCTTCCCTTTGCCTTTCTTCCCTCCCCTCAAAGCGAGAGAGGTGGCGGTGGTGGTGCTGGTGGCTCACAGAGGATAGACCTCTCTTATCCCATTGAAGCCCCTCATGTCTGTCTCTCCTCCCCGCATCAACCACCCCCCTGGGCCGGGTAGATGGTGGATTCTGCCTGGCTGGGCCCATTGAACCAAGGCTGACTGCAGCAAAGCTTTCAAGGCAAATCCACCTTCTGAGCTTCTAGGGGGGTGTGGGGGGTTGCTTTCAAGTGGTCTCCCCAGGCTGGCTAAGAGCAGCAGAAAGCACCTCTGGCTTTGACCAGCCCTTATCTGTGTCACATCACAGGACGCCGGGCTATCACAGCCGGCCAGAAGGGGTCTGCTGCTCATTAGATGAATGGACAGACGGACAGCCTCCTGCTCAGGAGGTTCAGTCGAGATATCAAATTGATCTGTAGGCTGTTGATGTCTGTCTGGTCAGGTTTGTAGCGAGAGAGAGGGGACAAAAGGCACACGTCTTATTGGGCTTTGTAATGCAGTTTTACCGCCTGGATCAAATTTGGGGACTTTGAGAGTTTTAAAGGGGCCCTTAGAGAAGACGAGGACTCTTCGCTTTCCTGTGATCTGTAGACTCACACCACGAGGACCTGTGGCCAATTCATTTTCATAGCTCTCTCTAGCAGTGAAGCAAAGGCCTGTCTGTTGGACATGAGATAATGAATGCTGACCTATGGCCAAATCATACACTTGTCCAATCAAGCGGACTACACTAGCTATTGATCATGGACCAATGGCCTTCTAAATATTCACAAATCATTTAGGTGAGCACACAGTGGCTAGGCTGGATCAATTCATTACAGCATCTAAATCACAGCCTGCATTTCAAAGTCCCTGTATTGTACTGGGAAATTAAAAGACATAAAAAAGACATAACTTGCAGGTTATTGAGCATTCCAGTCAATATCCCACTGATGTCTCGTTGTCAATGATTACCGATTTGATATTCAATTCTAGCCCTCCCATAAGATAAGATACGTTTCGGGGGGGGGTCGGAGGAGAGAGCAGCCTATGGTCCCTAGTGGGCAGCTTTAGGTCCAGGGCTATAATTGCATTGCTGGGCTGAGGGGAACCTGGGGGTCACTGGCCCATTTCCCTTCCACACACCACTCCTCACAGGTTCAGACGGGTCAATTGCACAGCTAAATGTGTTTTCCTTTCCCTCCTAAAGGGCTGGGCCAGGACCGGACTGGGCTGTCCCCCGTCTGGACCGGGGCTACATGGACACACACGGCAGCTGGAGAGACAGATATGGCATGCCCCAAATGGCACCCTATTCAGTGCACTACTTGTGTACAGAACCCATAGGGTGCACTATGTAGTAGTGCATTATGTAGGGAATAGGGTGTAATTTGGTAAACAGAGCCAAAGCTGTCCACCATGTCTGGCTGCAGCCCTGGGCATGTTAGCCTCTCTGCACCCAGCCACGTCCTTTAAAAAGGCAATGATACACAGACTCAACCTGTTGTTATACTGAAGGAGAATTGTGACTAGCAGGGAATGTTGTTCAGAGTGGGTCCTGTTGCGTGCTGGAAGGCATTTTGGTGTACTGGCTTTAGACTCTTATCGGTAGGATACTTTCAACTACCCTAAACACTTTGTTATTGCTCAAATGTTGCACAAATGTTTTGTCATTTTAATGTAAGAACCAAAGTAGACTGATTTTCTTAGAGTGAAAAATTGATTTGCGTCCCAATTGGCACCTATTCCCTTTATAGTGCACTACTTTTGATTGGGTCCATAGGGTTGTAGTGCATAGTGTACCTCTGAAGCCTCCTTCCAGCAGGGTGGTAGCTCTGACCCTCTTCTGACCGCACCACTCGTACTCCTCGAAGCGTGTCCCGTTCTCTCCGTCCATGTCTGCAGAGTCATCCTCAGCAAACACACCCTCCCTCTGAGAGAACAAAGACACTGTCAACACTGACCCAGACACAGGGTAGGGCTTGGAGTGGAAAAATAAATAGAAAATAAAAATAGAAAATGATCAGTAATCTTTGTATTCATTAAAATACAAATATTGAATAATATAGATGAATACAAAACTAGCTATGATGCACAATAGGTGTTAGTAAAACTACAAACTAATGCATCTGTAAGATTTGGAAAGACCATCACCAAAGTAGGAGGGGCAAGTGGAGAATCATGACCAACGTTACAGCCAAGTTTATGAGAGCATGATTACTATAAATACATCTATCCTATTCTGTGAGCGAAGGAGAAGTGGCTACAATGGCAGTGAGCATGAATCTGTGTTGGTCAGAAGGCCTCACATCTATTCTATTTAGGAAGCAGAGATACTGAGGAGGAAGAAGATTTTCCTACAGGGGAGAGAGGTGGGCTAACTATTCGACAGGAGAGAGAGATGTTTTCCTAGACTAATGATTCTTTCTGTTGAACATCTAACTGGTACAACAAGTCATCGACATAGAGCAAAGAGGAAAACTCCTTTTTTAAGACTGGAGTAAGCTAGATTCAGTGCTTGGAGGAGAAGTAAAATAAGAGCTTGTCAGGCAACAAAGCCCTGGTGGCTACTGTTTCCATGTGTTCTTAGTCTATGTCATATCTATGTCATTTCCAAGTAGTGTGTACGCTCTGTCAGATCCAGGGGAAAGAGCAAGAGCAGAGTGGATAGACACTAGACAGCATGGTGGTGACTAGTGACTAGAAAGATGGTGATTGGTTGACTAGAGGCCCGAGGCTGAGGGTACGGGTAGGGACGTGAGGCTACCTTGAACAGACATTGTTCCACATGCCTACTCATCTCCTCCTCGGTCCCTGCCAGCGGCGCGCTGCACAGTGGACATACCTGCCCATCCTCTGGCTTCCGGCGTTTCATCTTCCCAATCCGGGCTGAAACACAAAGAAGCAGAGGAAGAGGTGGTTAGAATCATGAAAAAATACACAGCAATCTGGGACTTGTTTTTGTATTTCTGTTTTAAGTGCCGTACTAAAATATCACATCGGTAGGTCCATTGACTTCAGCAGACAGCGATGTGGCTACAATGACATGATTGGTTGAAATGCAGAAAAAGAGTACGCAACCCAAAAAACACAATCAACCGAATGTTCTTGATTAGAATCTGATATAGCCTAATGAGTTATTTGATCAAATTAAACACCCTGTCAGTGTGGATAACGGGCTCATAGCAGGCAATACAGCCCAGCGGAATGTCTCTGTCACAACCAGGCTCTCTTTCAATATGGCAACCGGCATTTGACATGGACGAAAAATACATTGTAAATTCATGGTAGTGGTAGTCTATTGGGGTTTTCCATCTCCTCTGTCCTCCAGCTGGGTACTGTGTGTCTCTCCTCTGTCCTCCAGCTGGGTACTGTGTCTCTCTCCTCTGTCCTCCAGCTGGGTACTGTGTCTCTCTCCTCTGTCCTCCAGCTGGGTACTGTGTGTCTCTCCTCTGTCCTCCAGCTGGGTACTGTGTGTCTCTCCTCTGTCCTCCAGCTGAGTACTGTGTGTCTCTCCTCTGTCCTCCAGCTGTGTACTGTGTGTCTCTCCTCTGTCCTCCAGCTGTGTACTGTGTGTCTCTCCTCTGTCCTCCAGCTGTGTACTCTGTGTCTCTCCTCCAGCTGTGTACTCTGTGTCTCTCCTCTGTCCTCCAGCTGTGTACTGTGTGTCTCTCCTCTGTCCTCCAGCTGTGTACTGCTGTGTCTCTCCTCTGTCCTCCAGCTGTGTACTCTGTGTCTCTCCTCCAGCTGTGTACTCTGTGTCTCTCCCTCTGTCCTCCAGCTGTGTACTGTGTGTCTCTCCTCTGTCCTCCAGCTGTGTACTGTGTCTCTCTCTCCTCTGTCCTTCAGCTGTGTAGTGTGCGTCTCTCCTCTGTCCTTCAGCTGTGTAGTGTGTGTCTCTCCTCTGTCCTCCAGCTGTGTACTGTGTGTCTCTCCTCTGTCCTTCAGCTGTGTAGTGTGTGTCTCTCCTCTGTCCTCCAGCTGTGTACTGTGTGTCTCTCCTCTGCTTGGCAGAAGAGCAGCAGTGAACGCTATTGGCATTCACAACATGTCAGAGAAGTTTGCTGTCTCGCTGGCAATAATGCAGGTCAGCGGAGTGGTGAGGAATCGATGCGCCCCAGGTCTCTTAGAAGATGCCAGTGTCTGGTACCGGAAGATCAGGCATTACAACAGCGAGTGGAGATGCTGCTGTGACAATCCTCCTCAGCGCCACAACTAGTCTAACGTCAGGACCGTATTCATAACGTGTCTCAGTTTTGCCTTTCAGACAAAAAATGAATAAGATTACATGGTCAGGGGGAACCTGATCCTAGACCAGCACTCTTACTCCGAGATGCCCAGGAGACTACAGTCTAATGTTCTAACACTGTGCCGTGATGACAAAAAGAGAGGGCAATCTATTCTCTTCAACCAGTGTTTGAGGAGAAGCTGAACATTGAGCAGGTTCCTCCTCTTTTTTCACAGGATATGGTAATTTACTCTCCTCATAGAAACTAACATTGCTTTAGGAGACGATAGGCCTGAACTTGGTTCCCCCTCTCCATAGGACGGGTAAGGATGGTCTACTGTAGGTCTAGGTCACGTGACTCAACAATCCTTCTACAGCACTAGTCGACAACTCCCCCCACTGCATAATTTGAAATTTAACACAGCAGAACAGTGGCCAATGCGCCGTAAGTCTTTGTCGCTTTTTCTAAACTGCAAATGGCGTCCGGGGACATTAATTTTTAGGTGGCTGTGATTGCGAAAGGGGCCAAGGGGGACCCGAGGAGGGACGGCGAGAGGAGGAAGGACAACGCACCATAACTTTGGGGAGATTGGGACAGCTACTAATAATCTCTCTCCCAGGCCAGGGAACGGGTGATGGTAATCGAGTAGGGCTTCATTAAACGCAGACAGAAAGGGACGATTAATTAGGCCCGGCACGAGTCGTCCCCCATCCCCCCTCCCCCTCAGAATCATTCAGGTTCCACATGAGAGGTAATAGACATTAATGGAGGCTTGAGTTTAAACAAAGTCGGCACCGTTTCTTTTCATAGCAGCACTGTGGCTGCTGCCGAGGCTGGTGCCAATGGAGGCAGAGAGGGAGCCTGGGGCTGCTGGCTGACAGAGGGGGTGTTGGGGAGAGGACGTGGGGGCGTTGGGGAGAGGACGTGGGGGCAGGCTCTTACCGTGGCCAATGCAGCAGGGGGCAAGGGGGGCTCCATTGTGCAGTCCAAGGGGAGCATTTTTGACACTTTCCTTGGCGTAGCGCCTGCACCAGCAGAGGTCATCGACTGTCAACATATCAAGAAGGTCAAGGGTTAATAGATCCTCTGCTCGTGTAGGCGCTAGGTCAACGGAACAGCAGGGACGGAGACACACAACGGCAGCCAGGACTCCCGACCCCCCCACCAGCCAGCCCTGAAATCACACTCAGTTGGGCAACAAGGGGCAGGCCTGGCTCTGTAGCTGTAATGTAGGCTAAAGCCTGGAGCTGGTCCACAGTGTGAAGGGCTGTCAGCAAGGCCACACAGGGCTTTGTTCAACACGGGCCTCTGGCTATACTTAACCATAATGTGTTATATAGATGGCAGAGCCAAGGTTATGGCTATGCAGGGTAGAAATGCATGGTCAAACCAAACACAGCCTGGTCAAGAGTCCACGGACTGACTCTGTCAGCCGGTCCATCCAGACCTACACTATGACTCTGTCAGCCGGTCCATCCAGACCTACACTATGACTCTGTCAGCCGGTCCATCCAGACCCTGACACGGTCCATCCAGACCTACACTGACTCTGTCAGCCGGTCCATCCAGACACTGACTCTGTCAGCCGGTCCATCCAGACCTCTGACTCTGTCAGCCAGTCCATCCAGACCTACTCTCTGACTCTGTCTCCATCAGACCTACACTATGACTCTGTCAGCCGGTCCATCCAGACCTACACTCTGACTCTGTCAGCCGGTCCATCCAGACCTACACTATGACTCTGTCAGCCGGTCCATCCAGACCTACACTATGACTCTGTCAGCCGGTCCATCCAGACCTACACTATGACTCTGTCAGCCGGTCCATCCAGACCTACACTATGACTCTGTCAGCCGGTCCATCCAGACCTACTCTCTGACTCTGTCAGCCGGTCCATCCAGACCTGACACGGTCCATCCAGACTCTGTCACCGGTCCATCCAGACCTACACTATGACTCTGTCAGCCGGTCCATCCAGACCTACACTATGACTCTGTCAGCCGGTCCATCCAGACCTACACTATGACTCTGTCAGCCGGTCCATCCAGACCTACTCTCAGCCGGTCCATCCAGACCTACTGACTCTGTCAGCCGGTCCATCCAGACCTACACTATGACTCTGTCAGCCGGTCCATCCAGACCTACACTATGACTCTGTCAGCCGGTCCATCCAGACCTACACTATGACTCTGTCAGCCGGTCCATCCAGACCTACACTATGACTCTGTCAGCCGGTCCATCCAGACCTACACTATGACTCTGTCAGCCGGTCCATCCAGACCTACACTATGACTCTGTTCTCACACTCTGAAGATGCACATTCGCCTCCCCAGTTGCTTGCTGCTTCGACTTTGATTGACAATTCCACCAACTGTAGTGCGGATGATATTTGGTTGAGCAATCTGTTTTTTGTCTGTAGTGTAATGTTTTTTTGTTTTTTTTAAATAAAGAAAATTGTTCTATGACAATCATAGGCTACTCAATAAATATGAACAGAAGATTATTTGATGAGGAAATGTTTGGTTTTAGGAAATAGCCTTAATAATTTCACAAGCCATTTGCACCAAGATGAGCTTGGCTCCAATCATGTCATTGCATACACGTTGGCTGTGAGAAGTTGCAGATTAAGATATACCTGGTTTAAAATCAATATTTACGAATTCTACAGGATGTTGTACCAGAAATGTACTTTAAAAAATACAAATGTGTAAGATGTTTATGAAGAATAATTAGGACTTTACAAAGACAAAGGAAATGTATACATACCATTCAACCGCGTTTGCCTGTTTGCTCGCACTCTTAAAAACGTCTAAAATTAGGAAGAAAGGAAACACACAAAATATGCATTAGATATGGACCTTTCAATGTATATTGTTTATAGATACATTAGTAGCAGTTCAGGGCTGGATTGATTTGGATTCTACAGAGTGCCCAGTAAGTTTAAGCTTGATAGTAAACAAAAACGTACTTCTTTTATGGGCTGTATCGTCTCTTCCATAACAGGGTCGCAAGTTTTTGTTCAAAGCCTTTTCAAGCCGACAAACTCACTTTTACACGTCTATCATTTAAGCCTCCCGGTAGTACACCGCACCATGAATACACTTTTGTATCAATAATTTTATAAGGATGCCAAAGGATTGAATGTGGCGCCTACAAAGCAGCTTTGTATATCACCGTCGCCATGTTGGCTTGACGCGTGTCATGTGACTAAACATAGGAGTGAAAGTTCAGAGGACGCCCGATGTTGTTCCACCATTGGCCACTAGGGAGCAGCAATACGTAATACAGTGACTTCAATGGAAGTTCATTTGATTTGAGATTTTAAGATTGATTCAAGTTTGTCTCAAGCAACTTGTAGGGTAAACTAGTTCCATGCATCATATCTAAAGGTAGTTTTTTTTTTGCAGACAATACCAATAGTTCAAACGTTTTATTTCATTTCATGAAAATCATTTTCTCATCATATGAAAGTGACATAGGAAATAGGCTAGGAATTCTCCCCATCTAAACCTGTTTGAAACTGACAGGCATGATCAGTGATTGTGAATACCACTACGATACGGGTTAAATGGGACCACCTATCTTTCTTCTCCCCTCTCTTTCAGAGTGGGTAGGCTATGTGCTGACACCAGCAGGGCCAGTCAGGGCAATGGATGGATGCCCACTCACTGACAATGGCACAGAGTGTGGGCACAAGTTCAAACTCCTAGCGAGTGGATCGTCCATCATATTGCAGAGAGGCCTCTTACACTGACACTTGCGTTGTGCTCATATACAACCTGCCCATGATATGATGATCCACTATGCAGCGTCCCAAAGTATACCCTATTCCATACTTAGTGCATTACTTTTGACCAGGACTCATGGGACTCTGGTCAAATATAGCACACTATACCAGGGAATAGGGTGCCATGTTGGATGAAAACTATCTAAATGGCTTACACAACCACATGATAGCTCATGTTACAACAAAAAAAAGAAACAAATCTAACATTTAAGGGGGGGAAAACATCTGTTTAATCGTTTGCATGAAATGGTTTCAGCAGCAGCTTTACTAATGAAAATATATACTTTCACCACAGCCCCTTTAATAGGCGTGTCAATGTATGGATATGTTGTCTTACACTTCATAGCTCTTACTTTATGATAGAAGGGAAAAAGCCACTAAACCCAAATAATAAATCACTGCCGTATGAGTTTGAAATACCAAACTTTGAGATGTAAAAAAAATAAAGCTCCATCATAACCTTATAACTTAGGTTAAAACACTGTGCTGTGTGAAGCAGTTTAATCCTAACTAATCTATGCCAGCGTCCCAGACGGCACCCGATTCCCTATATAGTGCGCTACATTTGACCAGGGCCCATAGGGGTCTGATCAAAAGTAGTGCACTGTGTGTGGAGTATGGTGTTGTTTGGGACGCAAGCCTATCTGTAGTGGTGAGGCCTCCAGCAGAATGAGGTGGGAGACATGTCAAGGACGTGGTGGACCAGAAGAGATACCATCCAGGCTTAGGGAGCATAAGAGCATTGCTTGAGGTAAATTGTGGGTGATTACCTATCTGAACAGGGAAACACATTACAGCCTCGGCAAATCTTTGCCAGAGATAGTGGGAGGATTGAGGTGCTGCATTCCAAATGACACCTTATTCCCTATACAGTGCACTACCTATGGGCTCCGTCAAAAGTAGTGCACTATAAAGGGAATTTGGTGCCATTTGGGACATAACCAGGCAGGATAGAAGGAGGTAGGCAGCTGGGCTGATGCCTGATCCACTCCATGATAAGATGTGAGAGCCAGATGATTGGCTGAGTCAATGCTGTGTGTTCAACACTAAAACAACAAATTACCACCTCAACATCATCTCAACCATCGCCGCATGAGTTTGCCTAATGTGAATCAGTTTAACCTCCCAAACAGAGAGTAGCAGGGTACTTTTTGTATGTTGTCCATCCATTGCTGTTCTTTCCTTCGACTTTTCCTTTTATTTTCCCAGAAGTACATTTCATAGTGTCTTTAATCCATATTTCTTGTCATATGACAGGATATGAAAATGGCATTATGATGCCTAATATGTGAGCCAAGAGCAACATCCTGGCTTCTGTCCCAGTTAGCACCCTATTCCCTACATAGTGTACCACTGCCATTTGGAATGCATCCCGTTTCTCCAGGCAGGGCACACGAGCATGGCAGCTCACCTGGTATCTGTCGGAGTGGTGGGCATCTTCAGAAGAGAGAGGGGAGACCACCGGTGACTCTCCCTCGCGTTTGATGTGCACCGACAACAGCATAGACTGGGGAGAAAGAGCAGGACAGTTGTTGTGAGAGGAAGAGAAGAGGGGGAATGCTGCAGTGGAGGAGAGGAGGAGGACACAACCCAACATTACAGGACACCTTGGTCATCTATAAACCTCTTCTGACAGCCTCCAAAGAGCCTCCGACATTACAGGCCTGCCCCACTGACAAACTTAATTGAGTTTATTTCACAAATGAACTAGAGAAAAGGGGGGAAGAAGGGGGGAAGGGGAAATAGTGCTTACTTTACGGGGAAGAGTTGACAGAGATCCAGCTCTTTACAAGGCTGCTATGAAATATTTGTATTTACAAAGTGTTCCTATTAATCAAGGAGAGAGGAGAGAGCAGGGGCATAAGTGGCCGACAAGTATAATCTAATATTAATATGTGAGAAATGGCAGACCCCTAGTGCTGGGACAGTAAATTAAGCATTATGCATGTCTTTTTATGCTTCGGGACGGCAAGGTCACGGAACTGCTGTTTATTTGTGTGGCTTTTATTCATTGATGTAACTGGAATTGTTACCTACTACACAGCATTATAACGCTGCATTTTTGAATGCCTATGTGTCAATTAGCACAAGCTTCTGATAACTACCACTTGTTATTCTACTTGAGTGTAATAGTTAGTAATGTGTTGACTAATGAACAGAATGACGCCAGTGTTAGATAACGTGCTCATCTCCCCTCATCTTGCCTTGCCGTACCGTTGCCCCCTGACCCCGAGGATTAAGAGGCACAGGGCTGACACGGAGTCGCTATGGCGATGGCGTGGTTGAGAGGGGGCGGGTGGCCGTTGTGGCAGCTGTGAAGTGGGAGAGGTTAATCCGCTTTACAACCGGTAGGAAAGTCTGGAAGGCAGACTGGGCACAGGAAGCAGCAGCCCCTGTGATCTCTAAGCAGCTTCTTCATTTTTCACACGGTGTGTCGGAATACTAAGCACCTACTGGGGAATGCTCAGTCACGCCTCACTCAGAGGGCCTGTTCTGTTCCCCTCACCTCGGTCCCTGTTCAATCCCTGTTCCCTTACTCTCATTTCCCCATTAACCACAGTTACTCCTGTACCATTACTCCAATTTCCCCCACGAACCACAATTACTCCTGTTCCCTTACTCTCATTTCCCCACTAACCACAATTACTCTTGTTCCCCAACACTGTCTGTCTGACTCTCCCCTAGCCCCTGTCTGTCTGACTGTTCCCAGACCCTGTCTGTCTGACTCTCCCCTAGCCCCTGTCTGTCTGACTCTCCCCTAGCCCCTGTCTGTCTGACTCTGAACCAGGCACCATCAGAAGGTAATAGTGAGGCAGGGTGAGCCTCGGAGCTTGTATTGATAAAAACCTGTCTCCAATCTCCATTAAATATCTTTATCAAGTTCATCCATTTCATCTCAACCCAGTAAATGTCCTCTGAAATGGCAGTTGAATGAAGAGTAGTGGAAACACTGTTGAGCACATTAAAGCGTGTCTTTGAAGATGTTAAAGATATTAAAGGTCCCCTTTTACCAGACAGGTACAGTGATCATTAAGAGACAGACATCCTTCATAGCATCTTTACCCTCCGCAGGGACACATACCATCAGCAAATCTCACCTTTATTGCAGAGTGACGATCAAGCTCTCCCCCAGTGCCAACTGCGGCTGGCTCCAGACTACACTTTAAAAAACTCTCATATCTCTTTCTCTCTTTCTGTCACTCTCTCCCTTTCTCTCTCTGTCACTGACTCTCCCTCTCTCTCTTTCTCCCTCTCTATCTCCCTTCACTCAGCACATTCAGTGAGGGGCCTGAAGAACAGTGTCAGAGCTAAATGTGGCAACATTAAGAGACCATGAATGAAACCTCTTATTAACATAAGAGAGACATACCCTGTCCCAGTGGACTACAGGGATGCAATGTGGCTTGGAGTGTGTCTCCAAGTGAACACTCTGAAACCCTGCGTCTACTGAGAAGATAGACCCAGCTAGAGTCCCTTTTTAAGTCCTTAGTCTTACAGAGTCCTTTGGGTTCTTATTGGATGTACACAGAAACAGCTCTGTCCAGGGTCTATTGGATCTGCTTTTTAATGAGGACTCAGACAGCCATAGGAAGTGCATCTATGGCAGTTTCCCTCTCCACTGCCTGCTGGAGCACGGACACTCTGCTGATACAGTAGTAGCTAGCTTAACAGCCTTCCTTCCGGAGGATCCTGCTATACGTCTCCTTAAGACACTGCCTTGTCGAGCTCCGCTGGGAGCCTCCCAGAGATCCGGACCTGAAGTACAGTAGCCTAATAAGGCTCAGATAGTTCAGAGGAAGATCGTTCTGGTCAGGGAACTGGTCAGTGGAACGACGATGGTCTTATTGGGGCTGTGGAGTCTTGAGAGAGATTCTGCTGGTAAATCCTCTTACCTTAGGAGTTCCTGGAACCACACTGCCGTCCTTGTGTCCGTGTGATGGGTTCTTACTGTAGGAGGAAAGAGAGAGACCGATTTAGACAGGTTATTGGACATGTATTTTTGCAGTACTGGTGGGTTTGGGTGTTTCCATTCAAATGGGAGGTGCACTTCGAGACAGATATGTTTTTGATTGAGGTCACATGTCTTTCTAGGATGTTCTTATGCCTCCCTCTCTGTATGTCTGCGTCTGTCCTAATATAAGTGATATTCTTCTCAGTATCCCCTCAGGTGACACCTCGGTCCTCTGTCTCTGTGCAGACGACACCCCTCTTTCAACACTCAATTCTGCTTAAAGTCACACAGGCAGAGAGACAGCACTGTTTCTCCCCTCACTCACTCAGACAAAACGCAATACCCAGGGGACAGCTCAAATGGTCAGTCAGTCATCGAGAAACACAAATCACACTTTTAATCGTCTGCAAGATTCAAACCCGCCTATCCTCCCCTTTCTCCCCCAGTGCCACTCAATCTGCCCACCCTTGGGCCATGCTGTGTTTGAAACAATTACAGCTCAAAGTACGACTGCTAAGCAGATTTGGGATATAATTTTTTTTATTGAAGTAATCATTCTCTTGGATGCTCCAATCCACCCCTTAACCCCCTCTCCTCTCCTCTCCTCCTCCTTTCCTAACCGCCGTCGCAGAGCCAGTGGCAGGAGCAGGAAATAAATGATTTTGCTGTTATTTGATTTGTCAGTGAAACGCCCCAGGCACTTAGGACTTTGAAATATGTTGAGGACAATGCGCTGGCTTGTAAACATTGTATTAAAGAGGCGGAGGAGAGGAGAGAGAGATGGAGAGAAAGGGGGGAGGTAGAGAGAGGGGGGGGGGCTGCTCTCCCCAGAGTCTGACCAGTGGGGTCTACATCAAATCACAGCCTCATCGACATTGCGGATTGAAGATGACTGATTACAAGGCCGGAAATATTAAACGGGCCGGCTAAGGCATCCGTCGACAATGGGGAGAGACATATCAAACCAGACCTCTCCCTGAGACATGAATATTCATCATTCCCTCTCCTGCTCCCTGAGACATGAATATTCATCATTCCCTCTCCTGCTCCCTGAGACATGAATATTCATCATTCCCTCTCATCCTCCCTGAGACATGAATATTCCTCATCCCCTCTCCTGCTCCCTGAGACATGAATATTCCTCATTCCCTCTCCTGCTCCCTGAGACATGAATATTCATCATTCCCTCTCATCCTCCCTGAGACATGAATATTCCTCATTCCCTCTCCTGCTCCCTGAGACATGAATATTCATCAATCCCTCTCCTGCTCCCTGAGACATGAATATTCATCATTCCCTCTCCTGCTCCCTGAGACATGAATATTCATCATTCCCTCTCCTCCTCCCTGAGACATGAATATTCATCATTCCCTCTCCTGCTCCCTGAGACATGAATATTCATCATTCCCTCTCCTGCTCCCTGAGACATGAATATTCATCATTCCCTCTCCTGCTCCCTCCATTCCCTCTCCTGCTCCCTGAGACATGAATATTCATCATTCCCTCTCCTCCTCCCTGAGACATGAATATTCATCATTCCCCTCCTCCTCCCTGAGACATGAATATTCATCATTCCCTCTCCTGCTCCCTGAGACATGAATATTCATCATTCCCTCTCCTGCTCCCTGAGACATGAATATTCATCATTCCCTCTCCTGCTCCCTGAGACATGAATATTCCTCATTCCCTCTCCTGCTCCCTGAGACATGAATATTCCTCATTCCCTCTCCTCCTCCCTGAGACATGAATATTCCTCATTCCCCCTCCGTCTCCCTGAGACATGAATATTCCTCATTCCCTCTCCTCCTCCCTGAGACATGAATATTCCTCATTCCCTCTCCTCCTCCCTGAGACATGAATATTCCTCATTCCCTCTCCTGCTCCCTGAGACATGAATATTCCTCATTCCCTCTCCTCCTCCCTGAGACATGAATATTCCTCATTCCCTCTCCTGCTCCCTGAGACATGAATATTCATCAATCCCTCTCCTGCTCCCTGAGACATGAATATTCCTCATTCCCTCTCCTCCCTGAGACATGAATATTCCTCATTCCCTCTCCTGCTCCCTGAGACATGAATATTCCTCATTCCCTCTCCTGCTCCCTGAGACATGAATATTCCTCATTCCCTCTCATCCTCCCTGAGACATGAATATTCCTCATCCCCCCTCCGTCTCCCTGAGACATGAATATTCCTCATCCCCCCTCCGTCTCCCTGTGCATGAATAGGTTGGCTGGGGCTCTCCTCTTGGCATTCATTTTATTTTATTTTGTGTTCATTTCTTCCCCATTTTCTTCTGTTTTGTTACTTTCCCTGTCTAGCTTCTCTTCCTCTTTCTCCCTCTTGCTCTCCATTTCAGTCTTTCTTCATTTCGCTCCTCCTCCCTATCTTCTCCTTCCACTGCGACAAGGATACATTTTTATGATGCGCCAGGTCGAAGTGACAGAAAAGTCACCCATGTCATGTTCGCTTTGTGTCCCATGCACAGCCCCAGATTCAGAGCGGCTTTGGCAAGGCGCTGAAATTGAATTTGCCCAGGTCCTAATCTGACAACGTGATTTGTCAGGCGAGCGTGTCCCCGGAGTGGACGGCTGGAGAGGGGAGGAGGGGTGTGGGGGTGGGGGGTGCGGCCTCATACAGGAGGTTACAGACGAGGTGTTGCAGGAAGGAATCAAGGAAACTAAGGAGACCAACTAAGGTAAACAGGAAGTAGAGATGAGTTGATTTACAATCAAATCTCAGAAAGAAGAAATACTTATCTTCCTGATAAAAATCCTAACGTGGCCATTGGTTGAGGTTCCGGTCAGTTAGGCAACCAGAGATGGGTGTAATGAATGGCAAGTGAGGGCGGGTTCAACCACTCGTCCTGCCTCCCTTATCAGGTAATAAGCCTTGTCCCCTCCCCTAGCCCCTCTGTGGAGGCACCCGTGATTGATCTGCCAACACAAATCAGGGATGGACCTTGAAAAGGGATAAATCGCCACACGGGCTCTATGCTGTTTGTGAGATAATAAACGCACTCACCGCCATCATAAATCCACCAGCCAGCCAGGCAGGCAGTGAAACAGGCAGGTAGGGAGTGAGGCAGCATTGTTTGGGCTGTGTCTCTATCTGTTTCTGTGCTGGCTGTGTCACACTCATCCCTCCACTCTGGTCCGGCAGACAGGACAGGAGGGCCTGCTGCTTTCAGAGCACTGTAACGAATGTACTGCACCATCAATCTGGAAGAGAGACCCCGGCCACACTGGCCATGCAGAGAGACCCACCGGGGGGAGTATGGCTCTTACTAACACAGGTCAAAGGTTTTAGTGGCTAGGGTTGAGGGGATGTCCACCATGTCTGATTCCTTTAAACACTAGACTGGGAGCCTTACACAAGCATTGTGGAGAAGTTGTATTTGTGGGTATCGTACACTCAGAAGGACTCGGAAGAAAGAGTACTGACAAAAAGAATAAACAGTAGTTACATACTCAGGCACCGTGTAATGCAGGGTACAGTATCTATTTCCTGAATGTCGAGTGTTTCTGTTTTTACATTTATTACCTTAAAATTCCATAGAAACAATAACAA
>NC_056456.1:22707891-22715391 GCF_018296145.1 Oncorhynchus tshawytscha | reverse complement strand
TCTTCTCCTCCCATCCCACCCTGCCTCACTGCCTGGCCCCCAATCTCTCCTTTTAATCTCTGCCACCGTTTACCTTTATCAGGGCACTCCACTTAACCAGCCCGAGTCCTCTCCACTCGTCTCCAAGACACGACTAATGCCACACAGTGTCTGCATCCCAAATGGCACCCTATTGCCTATGTAGAGCACTTCTTTTGAACCAAATCCTATGGGCCCTGGTTAAAAGTAGTGCCCTAAATGGGGAATAGGGTGCCATTTGGGACACACCAGGCACAATCACCTGACTCCCTCCTCCACCACAACATGCCAGCCAGGCAAACTGTAATTATCTAAAGTATTCCCATCACTTAACCCCTTTCCTTAAAATCAATGATAAGAGGTGTTATGAGAAATTGAGACAGCCGATTAGACGACAGATGGCGAAATGAGAGCATGAGAGCAAGACTGCAGCCTGATGAGAGAGAGAGAGATAGAGAATGAGCGAGAGAGAGAGATAGAGAGAGAAAGAGAGAGAGAGATGATAGAGAAAGAGAGAGAGACATAGAGAGTGAGAGAGAGAGAGATGGATAATGAAAGAGAGAGAGAGAGAGAGATGGATAGAGAAAGAGAGAGCGTGAGAGAAGAGGAGGAGATTGAGAATGGGGATGTTGCGTCCTGTTGTGTCATGCTCCGCTGCCTGCCGGTCTTATCAGAGCTGCCAAACGGCTGCACAGTCCCGATCATGCTGCATGGCTATGGCTATTGGTGGATGTGAGGGGGGTGAATTTAGCTGAGTGGGCCGGATGAGGCTGGGTTGGTACGTGGCGATGTATAACAGCCCTGGTGCTCACCCCAACATTTCTTACATGTTGTTTTACAACCCACCCTCTAGAGAATAGAAGCAGACTACGCTGAATGAAGGCTGCAGCTAGCTGCTACAATTTAGAGAGGGCCACTGGCACAACTCTGGTAGCACAGGCCTGTGAGTTGTCTGCCTACTAACTGGTTTGCCCTTTCACAGCGTTTCACAATGGAACTCAAATAGCATGGGCCTGTTTCATTGAACTGTTTCGAAACGCATAAAGAACCTATACGCCTTACGCATCTGTAAAACATAAAAACATATGTACAGTAATACTGTCTCACTGGCTTTTGTGGAAAAATATACTCAAAGAATTGTAGTATTAAACAATAATATTAGCAATATTCAATTTTGGGTTAAAATAGCTTTTATGGAAAGGATTTTAGTAATTGTTATGAGTGTGTAACCATGGTGTGTGTGTGTGCATGTGTGTGTACACAGGCAGCCCTGCTGTGGTCAGTTCTCCTTCTACAGAGCCCCATGCAGTCTGCTGTTTGCTGCTGAAACAAGAGCTCAGCACTGCTAGCTCCCTAATGTGTAATGTACTGGCCAGAGAACAAAGACATTTTACTAACAGGCTCTAGGGGAGGACTGGAGCGCCTTTTGAAATCCAAATGTGTTAACATTGTAGCGGTGCTCTAAGTGGAGACTGGCAGGCAGGCGGGAGCAGGCGGGAGCAGGCGGGGGCAGGCGGGGGCAGGCGGGAGCAGGCGGGGGCAGGCGGGGGCAGGCGGGAGCAGGCGGGGGCAGGCGGGGGCAGGCGGGGGCAGGCGGGAGCAGGCGGGGGCAGGCGGGGGCAGGCGGGAGCAGGCGGGGGCAGGCGGGGGCAGGCGGGAGCAGGCGGGGGCAGGCGGGAGCAGGCGGGGGCAGGCGGGAGCAGGCAGGAGCAGGCGGGAGCAGGCGGGGGCTCTCATTGTGTAGTGTTGTGTAGTGCGCTCACCTGGGAGTCTATGACCCTGCACAGCTGCCGCCTGTAAATCTTCCTCCACAACGGAACCCGTGTGTGTGTGTGTGTGTGTGTGTGTGTGTGTGTGTGTGTGTGTGTGTGTGTGTGTGTGTGTGTGCGTGTGTGTGTGTGTGTGGGTGTGTGTGCGTGCGTGCGTGCATGCGTGTGTGTGTGTGTGTGCGTCAACATGCTCTAAATGATTATGCAGGTAATATATACAGCACATTTGATTATAATCTGTTAGGTCAGATTTAAACAGAGAGAGAACCAAATAGATGACTTCCAAAGGATCTCTAAATGTCTGACTGAAATCACAAAGACAATGGTACGTCACGTTGAGAACAAAGGAACCATTTCTCACCGTGTATGTTTTTATAACCCACCACCAAGTATCTCACAAGGCCTCACAGAACAATCAAAGTCTCTGATACCTTTTTCTCTCCATTCATTTACTTCCTCTCTGCATCCCTCTTTCCATTCTGCCTGCCGAGCAGCACTTACACAGGATCAATTAGCATCAATTATGTGCTGACTTCATTTGACTGTATCGCGCTAGGATCTGTCACTTTCACTTCCAGATTAATGGAGGCCCCTGAACTTGTCTTTGGCAGAAGGAGATGATCATTCGTCTTTTAAAGAGAAACCTGAGAAGCAGGATCTTTAGGCCTATATTATCTTGACTGCAGTTGTATTTTCTGCATAGGTCTATGGGTTTGAAATAGCACCCTATTCCTTATATAGTGCACTACTCCTGGCACCCTATTCCTTATATAGTGCACTACTCCAGGCACCCTATTCCTTATATAGTGCACTACTCCAGGCACCCTATTCCTTATATAGTGCACTACTCCTGGCACCCTATTCCTTATATAGTGCACTACTCCAGGCATCCTATTCCTTATATAGTGCACTACTCCAGGCATCCTATTCCTTATATAGTGCACTACTCCAGGCATCCTATTCCTTATATAGTGCACTACTCCTGGCACCCTATTCCTTATATAGTGCACTACTCCAGGCACCCTATTCCTTATATGTGAGCCTGTACAGCATGTGTATCAGAATGCATTGAAATGGCTCGTACGACCATCAGCTAATGAATAACATGTCAAATGCACACCAAGGCACAATAAGACTAGAGAACGAACGGCAAGGTGTGACTTTAAGAGTTTGCTGAGGGGAGCCGGCACACACAAACAGTTTGGTAAATGGAATTACAAAGTGTCTACATATGGAGCCTGTCTGGTGCCCTTGAAGAAGTCTGTTCTCCTTGTCCACCTAGTTGCATTTTCCTCTTGTTGTTCATGCCAGGGAGCCGTAAATGAGTTTCTCGACATGCATCAAGTGTTTACGCCAGGCACCCTCCTATCCCTCCAAGTGTTTACGCCAGGCACCCTCCTATCCCTCCAAGTGTTTACGCCAGGCACCCTCCTATCCCTCCAAGTGTTTACGCCAGGCACCCTCCTATCCCTCCAAGTGTTTACGCCAGGCACCCTCCTATCCCTCCAAGTGTTTACGCCAGGCACCCTCCTATCCCTCCAAGTGTTTACGCCAGGCACCCTCCTATCCCTCCAAGTGTTTACGCCAGGCACCCTCCTATCCCTCCAAGTGTTTACGCCAGGCACCCTCCTATCCCTCCAAGTGTTTACGCCAGGCACCCTCCTATCCCTCCAAGTGTTTACGCCAGGCACCCTCCTATCCCTCCAAGTGTATACGCCAGGCACCCTCCTATCCCTCCAAGTGTTTACGCCAGGCACCCTCCTATCCCTCCAAGTGTTTACGCCAGGCACCCTCCTATCCCTCCAAGTGTTTACGCCAGGCACCCTCCTATCCCTCCAAGTGTTTACGCCAGGCACCCTCCTATCCCCAAGTGTTTACGCCAGGCACCCTCCTATCCCTCCAAGTGTTTACGCCAGGCACCCTCCTATCCCTCCAAGTGTTTACGCCAGGCACCCTCCTATCCCTCCAAGTGTTTACGCCAGGCACCCTCCTATCCCTCCAAGTGTTTACGCCAGGCACCCTCCTATCCCTCCAAGTGTTTACGCCAGGCACCCTCCTATCCCTCCAAGTGTTTACGCCAGGCACCCTCCTATCCCTCCAAGTGTTTACGCCAGGCACCCTCCTATCCCTCCAATTGTTTACGCCAGGCACCCTCCTATCCCTCCAAGTGTTTACGCCAGGCACCCTCCTATCCCTCCAAGTGTTTACGCCAGGCACCCTCCTATCCCTCCAAGTGTTTACGCCAGGCACCCTCCTATCCCTCCAAGTGTTTACGCCAGGCACCCTCCTATCCCTCCAAGTGTTTACGCCAGGCACCCTCCTATCCCTCCAAGTGTTTACGCCAGGCACCCTCCTATCCCTCCAAGTGTTTACGCCAGGCACCCTCCTATCCCTCCAAGTGTTTACACCAGGCACCCTCCTATCCCTCCAAGTGTTTACGCCAGGCACCCTCCTATCCCTCCAAGTGTTTACGCCAGGCACCCTCCTATCCCTCCAAGTGTTTACGCCAGGCACCCTCCTATCCCTCCAAGTGTTTACGCCAGGCACCCTCCTATCCCTCCAAGTGTTTACGCCAGGCACCCTCCTATCCCTCCAAGTGTTTACGCCAGGCACCCTCCTATCCCTCCAATTGTTTACGCCAGGCACCCTCCTATCCCTCCAAGTGTTTACGCCAGGCACCCTCCTATCCCTCCAAGTGTTTACGCCAGGCACCCTCCTATCCCTCCAAGTGTTTACGCCAGGCACCCTCCTATCCCTCCAAGTGTTTACGCCAGGCACCCTCCTATCCCTCCAAGTGTTTACGCCAGGCACCCTCCTATCCCTCCAATTGCCTCGCCCCCTAAAACCACCAACATCAGTAAACAATGAAATCTCTCAGCTGAAACTCCATGTGTAACCGCATTACCCTGCCTGATAAAATCTTCAAACAATGTGCGATAAGGGGAATTTGATTTGATTCGAAGGGCCCTTTTTTTCTTTCCTTTAGACATTCCCCCTTCTTTCCTCTCCTCCTTGCCATGCCTGAGGCTGTAACACCGGCGCTCATCCCCCTCTCATCCCCCTCTCATCCCCCACTCATCCCCCACTCATTCCTCTCTCATCCCCCTCTCCAAAATGACACTGTCTCGCATGCAGAATAAAATAAATCCACCAATCCTGTCACCCTTCATTTTGGGTTCCCCACTAAACCTAAATCAACGCAAGGTGATTCCCCTGAAGTCATCTTCATGATGGAAAATATGGGCTTTAAAGTCAAAACGATGCCAATTAAGGCAATGGGGCCGGTAAGGGGAGTGTTTGTGCACCGGTGTGTGTATGTGTGTGTGTGCCTGTGTGTGTGGTGATTTGGTTTATTCTAACTGGTGATTTAAGCAGGCTGGACAGTTACTGGGCTGATTGCAGTGAGGGGGTGGGAGGGGCTGGGAGACGGATGGGAGACGGAGCTTGGCTGTTCATTCAGAGGACATTTGATGAAATGGAACGGGGTCATCTTCAGTTTGGCACCCCGCGCCTGCCGGTATGATGAGCGAGGCGGGGAGGCGAGAAGGAAGAGGAGCAGAGGAGGAGATCTCTAGCCAGCACACAGGGGGCTGCTCGTCTGCTCGGGCTCTGACAGTGATGCATTGTGTTTTTAAATACCAGTGTTCCACGCCCTGCTCAAAACTGATCACGCTGCTAGTTCCAAACCCAGCCCTGTTGTCACCTTAAAAAAAAGCAAAGGCAATCTCCTCTCCGTGAGCAGAATGAAGAGGCAAAAGAGGAAAGCGTCTGTTGTGCGTCCTGTTTTAGTCAAGTGGGATGTGTTCAGGAAAAGTGATTTTATACATCTGTCAAAATGGGATTAAAATGCTAACAGTGTACGCTTACACTTACAGTATGTGAGATTGAAAATACTTGTTACAAGCTGTACAAAGATCAAAACAATGTCATCATGTAGGCTGATTTCTAGTCAACAAATCACAACAATGTAATAAATCCTTAGCTAAGTGATTTACTGACGTTTTAACACCTCTTCTGAAGCAGTGGAGGGACGGTGTGTGTTTTGTGTGCGTTTGTGTGTGTGTGTGTGTGTGTGTGTGTGTGTGTGTGCTAGTGGGGGCCTATGGGGTTGACGGGGGCAGTGTATGGGGGGTAAGAGGGGAGAGTGGCTGGTGGTGGCGGTGGCGGTGGCGGTGGCAGGGCGCTCACGTTAGTGACAGCTGTTTATTCAATCAATCACCTTGTCCACGGTATAGCAGTGTGCTGGGGACTGGGAGATTGAGTTTTGCCTCACAAGGGAGAATGGAGCAAATTAATAGACCATTACCCAGGCGCTGACCCAGGAAATGAGGGTGATACTGCTGGGTTAGATCTGCCAGCCTGCCTGTTTCTCCGCTCAGCCACCCCCCCCAAGCCCCCTACGGCCCCCGGCTGCTGTTGGGGGGAGGGAGGGAGAGAAGGAGGGAGAGAAGGAGGGCGGGAGGGAGCTTTAGAAGGGAATTGAACACAGAGACAGTGGCCACCACCACTGCACATCCACAGCCCCCTCTCAGCAGTCCAGCTGGTAGGGAAGAGAGAAGGCCTGGGTAGTAGTGGATGGAAGAGGGACGGAGGAGGAGCTTGTAGAGTAGAATGTATATGCAAGCCTTGGCTGTTTGGTTTGCTGAGCAGGCAGGATGTGAGGTCTGGGTCCTGGTCTGGGTCCTGGTCTGGGTCCTGGCCTGGGTCCTGGCCTGGGTCCTGGTCTGGGTCCTGGCCTGGGTCCTGGCCTGGGTCCTGGTCTGGGTCCTGACCTGGGTCCTGGCCTGGGTCCTGGCCTGGGTCGCCTCCCTCTGGAGATGCTGGGGATGGGGTGTGAGCACTGAGCAGGTGTGGGGTAAGAGGGTATGAGGTGGGCAAACCTCATTCAGACCATTTCTCACCAGCTAAGATTAGGGGTCGTGATGACCGAGTCAAAAGCCAACTCCTCTATGCCCTACTCCCCCCTATTCAATTGTACCTCTTCAGCTATACAGAGGTGAGGTGTGTCTCTAGCCTCTAGCAGGGAGTGGGCTGCTCTGCTGTGGTCAGGACTCATTTCCATCCCAAAGGGCTCATCATGGTGGGAGGAGAAACAGCAGTGTCAGTGCTGGGGCTGAGATCAGCACTTTGAGCACAGGGGCTGACTAAGCACTTAACCATCACACTAGAATTATTTTCACACCTATTCACATCCACCGCATTTCCCCCGGCCTCTTTAGAACAATACTCTAGTTAATACCACCGGGTACATGGTTAGGTCTTCCTTCCCATCACTCTTCAATAGGAGCTGAAGTCCATTTGCTAAGGTGGGTTCTGTTTTGGTTTAGTTTTAGCTGATGAGGCTAGCTAGCTCTTGAGTGCTGCACTCCTCTCTCCCTCCTCTCTCCCCTCTCTCCCTCCTCCCTCCTTAACTAGGCTGGGATCCCTCCTCCCTCTCTCTCTTTTAGCAGGGACATGGGGGACGTCGTCGACTGTTGTTGTTGGCTGGCTGCTGTTGTCGGCTGGCTGCTGCTGAGAGTGTTATTTGCCATCTGCTTGCCACCAGGGAGTGGAGCGGGTGCTCAGAGCTCATCCTGAACAATGCTTAACAGTAATTGATAGCTAGCGCTCAGCCACAGATAGCTAACCCCCACAGGTTGCTCTTCATCACCACCACCAACACCACCGTCCTCCCTCCCTCCCTCTTTCTCTCTCTCTCTCTCTCTCTCTCTCT